>NW_006798403.1:651500-695177 GCF_000442215.2 Lipotes vexillifer | reverse complement strand
GCAGGAGGCGGTTTCTGCAGCTACAGGGAGGCTAGAGCTATGGCCTTTCAGCAAGCATCCTGTTTTGCAGAAGTAATAATAATCATAGCCAGGACTTACTGAGTGTGTGCTGGGTGTCAGATGTGGATTATCTCTGCCTTTACAAGAATCCTGCTGGCAGGCATCATTCTCATATCCTAGGTGACCCTGAGTCTATAGAAGGTTAAGAGACTTGTCTAAGAGAACACTGCTAAGGAATGGACAAACCTGTGTCTTAGTCAAAGTTCCAAAGCCTTTTCCAGTGGCTCCCAAACCTGGCAGTGCCAGAGTCATCATGTTATCAGTTTGCTGTTACCTTCCAGACCTACTGTACAGATAGGTATACAGGAGATATATATATATACCTGACCGGTGCCAACACGGTGGAGTTCTGGCTTTGAAAAGCCTTTAACTCATCCTGGGTCCCAGGATAGAAGGGAGATAAGGAAAAACAAGGTTTAGGAGGACAACCAAGTATTTTTGAAGCCTGTGGCACTTACCCATCTACCCCAGCAATGGGGAATTTACAGGTGCTTTTAGTTGAGCTATTGAGAGCTTCAAAGAAACCTATAGACATGGAAAAGCGCCCCCAGCCAGGTGGCTCCCCATCCTCTGCCCGGCACCAGGCCTGTGGCACTGGCCAGCCTCTGGGAGAGCCCTACTTTGAGGCTGGATGTTTCAGTCAGGGTAAACTGAATGCCTCAGGCTGGGGAGCAGATTCTCATCCACCTCTGTATCCCCTCCCTGGAGCTTCTCTTCCTCATCTGTGAAATGGGGCTGGGCACCCCTGCACAGGCAGGGAGACAGGGTGTGTGCAGAGGTGCTTCGTACAGTGCCCTAAGAGTTAAAAAACAATCCTAATTCAATAGCCCTGTGCCTTATTTCCCTTTAGCATGGGAAATGAGGGTAATTATTGCCTACTCCTTTATTGCCCCAAAGAGGACTGTAAACCATATGCATTGTGGGATGGGATCCGAGAGGGGCTTTGCGGTCCTCAGCAGTGAGCCGGGGTAAGTGGAGAGACGCTGCGGGGTTTCAGGATGATGGGTTCCTGTGCTGAGGGGTTGGGGGTCCTTGGGAGGACCTTCCTTGGGGAGACTTCTGTCATTTACCTGCCCACTCTTGACCCCCATGTCCTTTAGCATTGCGGAGGGAAGAAGAGGGTGAAGGGAAGTTGCCCCGCCAGCCCAGGGGTTTCCCTGGGTTGCGGCTGGGGCAGATGCTCCGCGATTCATCTCCTGTGTGGAGTGGGATTATGGTGGCCCAGGCCCAGCCTGTCTCCCTGGCTCTATTGCTCTATACGAGGCCACAGCAAGCCATACCTCCTCGCTGTCCTCTGCGGCAGGAGTCCTGCAGGAAGCTGGCTTCCCCACAGGGCAATCCCGATTCCCAGCATAATTGTGGAGGGAAAGACTCTGTGATCAGCCTACATACACTTTCTTCTTGTTTTCTCACTAAGGGGATAATTAGCAGGAGGAAGGCAAACAAATCCCAAATCCCCTCACCTTGGTTAAATCACGGGGTGTGGGCAGAGCTGGAGAGCAGTGTAGATGTTTGCTCTGGGGTTCGGCTTTCCAGTGCAAATGGCAGAAGTGGGAATAGGCAAGATCCCTAATAGCACCCCATGTCTCCCCAGGGTCCCCTTTCGCTAGATGACAGGCACACCCTGTCATCTTCACCAGTCACAGTAGCTCTGTAATGCCCCTAGTTTTACCTGAGTTGATAAATGGTAAGAGGGTCGAAGGAATAAAAATAAGCTTTCTGCCTTGGAAGTCCATTGCAACCAAGAGGAGAGAAAACACAAAAATGTTTACAGTAGCACAAGCTGCTGTTAAGTAGTGGACCTCCATTTTGGTTTTTTTTTTTTTTGCAGTACGCGGGCCTCTCACTGTTGTGGCCTCTCCCGTTGCGGAGCACGGGCTCCGGACGTGCAGGCTCAGCGGCCATGGCTCACGGGCCCAGCCGTTCCGCGGCACGGGGGATCTTCCTGGAACAGGGCACGAACCCGTGTCCCCTGCATCGGCAGGCGGACTCTCAACCACTGCGCCACCAGGGAAGCCCCTGGGTTTCTTTTTTGCATAAGAAAGGTGTCGGTTTAAGTGTGGGATGAGAATGCTTAGGTGTATATGCAAACTGAGAAACTTGATGCTGGGTGAAGCACATAGCAGGTGTTTAATAATTGTCTGTTGAATGGATCCTTGCATGAAAGGAGTGGGATTCCAGGTGGTGAGAGTCATCCGCATCCCAGACATCTGTATCCCGTTTGGGTTTAAGAGTCCAGCATTTCTCCTAAGTGTGTCCCATGCAGCCGCCTAAGAAAAGCCAGGATGCTGGGGCCAACGAGTTAGGTCATGACCGGCCACCTTTGTTTTTTTAAAAAATATTTATTTATTTATTTTTGGGTGCATCAGGTCTTAGTTGCGGCACACAGGATCTTTCGTGGCTGTGTGCAGGCTCTTTGTTGTGGTGTACGGGCTTCTCTCTAGTTGTGGCACGAGGCCTCCAGAGCACGTGGGCTCTAGTTGTGGCGCATGGGCTCTGTAGTTAGCGGCATGCGGGCTCTCTAGTTGCGGCACATGGGCTCAGTAGTTGCAGGGCGCAGGCTTAGTTGCCCCGCAGCATCTTAGTTCCCTGACCAGGGATCGAACCCACGCCCCCTGCATTGGAAGGTGGATTCATAACCACTGGACCACCAGGGAAGTCCCCCTGCGACCTTTGCTGGAGATTCGTAACATGTATTAGCTTATTAAAGATTTTGAAAAATCCTGAAATGATATGGTATTTATGTATGTATCTATGTATAATTTATATTTATATGTGTGTGTGTGTGTATATATATATACACACACACACACACACACATATATTTATATACATATACACACACATATATACTTATATACATCTACAAATCATTTTAGTCTTTCATTAACCCATAGTGCCTATCTGGTTATCTGGTTACCTATCTGGTTACCTAACTCAAGGTATAGAAACCCAAACATACATAAATTAGCAAATTTGAGTTGAAAGTGCATGCCATTGCTAAAGTGTTGGGAAACCAGAGAAACCAGAAAGAAATATTTTGACAAACTTCCCTGGATTTACAAAGGTAGCTCTACTTTGTCTCGTGCTCTGCTATATGTCTTGGCCTTTTTTAAAAATTCTAATTCAATAGACTCAGGACTACATTTTGCCAAACGTTCTTTGTATTTAAACCCTCGTGGGCTTTAAAACAAATGTAGACCAGATGTTGTTGATTTATTTGCATTTAACTGATCACGATGGAATTCTGCCAGAGCAGTAGGAGATCCCCAGGGATTTTGGACTTGTCTTTTTTTTTTTTTCTCCCTCAGAAACAAGTGTTTATGATGGGTAGAAACCTATGGACTCGGGAGTTCAGTTTTTGTGACAAGCACTTTTTAGATGCTTAGAAAGTTTCTGTTGTCATGATTGGTTAAGGATAGAATGAGAACTTCACCGGGGCTGTGTGCCTCTTTATAAGATGTAACACGTTTCTCTGTTGCCTGTTTTGTCGTAATCCTGCTGCAGCTGGTAGAACACTAGACCAGGGGGCCCAAATTCCCAGTAAACAGTAATTATCATTGTGCATGATGGGGCTACAGGGGATTCTTGTTATTCTTAAGGCACATTTGTATTCTATGATTTTTTTTTTCACCTTGAATATATTTTGCTTGGAAAACAAAATGAGCTAACTTATTTTAAAACTTCTTTTGCCTAGCTGTGAATTTCAGTGATAATTTGTATCCCTCCTGAGTAATAGTGCCCTCCTCAAAATCGAAGAACAGTAGAACATATTTTTAAAACAAATTACATCTTTTTCTCTTTCATTAACAAATAGAAATTTGGCCCCATTTCTGTTATTAGGATGCCCCAGGATCCTTGATATTCTTGGTCCCATTAAGTTGTACATTTTGAATTTTTCTTTTTTTTTTTTTTTTGCTGTACGTGGGCCTTTCACTGCCGTGGCCTCTCCCGTTGCGGAGCTCAGGCTCTGGACGCGCCGGCTCAGCGGGCATGGCCCACGGGCCCAGCCGCTCCGCGGCACATGGGATCCTCCCGGACCGGGGCACGAACCCGTGTCCCCTGCATCAGCAGGCGGACTCTCAACCACTGCACCACCAGGGAAGCCCTACATTTTGGATTTAAATCAGTATTTTAAAACTCTAATGATTGCTTTCTTTGAAAATTTCTTTTCAAAGAGGTTCAAAAGTTTCTCAGAAACACAAATTTTTATTGAGTAAAACTGGTATTTTGCCAGTCATTGCAAATACAGAAAAGAGTGAAGTGTATGACATCTGTCTGTGAAGAACGGATAACCTACAAATGTTTGCTGTTAAAAGGATCATTATATATAACTTAAAAAATAGTTTTTAGCTATGGAACATCTACTGTATGCTAGGAATGTGTTACATACATGCACGTACACATTTAATCTTCATAATCTTAAAAGTAGATATTACTACCCCATTTTATAGAAGCAGAAACACAGCTAAGGAGATTAAATGATTTGGCCAAAGTCACACAACTGAAAAGGGTAGTGTTGGGATTCAGTCCAAGTCTCTCTCCTCAGTTTCCCTGCCTGGTGCCTGGTAACGAGAGGCTGGTGTTTGTGAATGCAGTGAGTTGTGGGCAGCAGTTATAGAGAGCCTTCTGGGGCCCAGTGCTGCTTCCTCTGCATCCCGGGAGCTATGTACAAACCTCCCTCATGAGTTTATCTCATTGGGTGGCAGTGACTTGTTCAGGAGTGCCCACTAGACTGAGGCCTTCTTGGAAGCAAGAACCACATCATGTTCATTTTATATTCCCAGAACACTGCCTGGCACGTTGAACTTACGCAGTGGGTATTTGTGGAATAGATTAACTATTCTGATATAGGGCTAGAAGACCCTTGTTCCCAATCCTGTTCTCCAGTTACCTAGGCTTAAGTGTATTTGCTAATTGAAATGTAACTTCATGACAGGGAAGAATTAAAAGAGAACGGATAGGTGCAGCCAGTGTGGAAATAAGACTTTTTCCCTGTGTTTTCACATGTTAGCCATTTATCCAGTTGTGTCCATTCATTTTGTTTTCCTGTTCTTATTTGGGTTATACTATAGTCTTTTAAATTTTCTAAAAAACAATTGATGTTTGTGTGTGGGTGCAGTGGGGGGTTCTCTCTCTGTCTGGGTATCTCAGAATTTCACTTAGCCTATATATTCTTTGACCAAAGCAGCCATATTTTCCTTTCCTATTTATTTAGCTCAGAGAGTGCAAAGAAGGTGATTTGGGGAAAGCTTTTCTGTGATATTGAAATAGGTCCTTGTGATTATTGAACCATCTATGTAGAGCAAAATCTGAGAAAGAGTGGTAGAGTTTAAGATGCTGTGCTCCATACAGATTATCTAAACTAGATATTTTAGAAGTACTTAATGAAAAAACCTGTGACCTCCAACCAGAGATTTTGCAAGTTCCTTTTAGAATTGCTAATGCACTAGTCCTGAAGAGGAGGTGACAACTGTAGTGCCTTTTATTCATTACTTTCTGTGGTGTTCTTTGTAGTGTCGTGATCTTCCTTTTATAGATGACAACACCAATGCCCAGAGCCACACATTAGTTAAGGGACAGAATTAGGATTGATGTCCAGGCTTGTTGACGCTGTGCAGCTCTGCCCATCCTGTGGCTGAGCTCTCTGCAAGGACCACTTCACTGCACCCAGTCCTACAGGGCGGAGTCTAAGAGGACGGACATGTGGACACAGGGTGGGAAGGGGAGGGCGGGACGAATTGGAAGATTAGGCTTGACATAAATACATTACCATGTGTAAGATAGCTAGCTAGTGGGAACATGATGTATAGCACAGGGACCTCAGCTCGGTGAGAATGAAAATACTTCCGCTTAGAAAATTAAATATGTTACTAGAGCATTTTAAAATTTCTTCTGTGCTATATGTGTTTGTTTGGGGGCTGGCCTGTTTGTTTGGGGGTTGAGCGCTGGCCTGTTTGCTTTGTGGGGGAGGCCATCGTTTCAAACATTGCTGTCATATACTTGTGATTTTTTGCTGGCATGATGCTCGTTGCTTACTCTTTGCAGGAAGTAGATATAGAGTGATGGAAAGCCATGATCTTCTGAGTTTGATAGACCAAAGACCACTCCTGCTACTCCCCTGCTCCGTGACATTCGGCAGATTATTTAACCTCAGTGACCTTTAGTTTCCTCAACTGTAGAATGGAAATAATAATGATAATACTGACCTTGCAGGTTTATTTTGAGCGTTCAGTGAGACCTGGAACACAAAGTTTCTGGAATAAAATAAGGAGTAGTCGTTATGATGATAGCGATATAATGCGGTTTTCAGAATTCCTCATGTTTTAGAGCTAGGACTTAGTCTATGGGAGGAAAATTCTTTTAAGTTGTGGAGAAACGGCCAAGTGGAACCCAAAAGAGGTTCTCCTTTATGTCCTTGGCTAGTTTCTGTAAACCGCCTTTACAGAAAGGCAGTTTCTTTTATTCTTTCTGTTCTCATTGACAGAAGGGTGGGCTCACTCAGCATGCTTTGTGAAACCACTTGTGTCTATGGCATTTTTCTGCAGAATTAGAATCAGGAAGAAAAGCTTCCCTGAGAAGAGGAGGGAGGGAGGGAGGGGGAGGGCTGGATGGGGGTAGGGAGCCCATGCCAGGTTTACTTTCATGAGGTGCCTCGCCCCTCCTCCTCTTCAGAATTGGTTTGTTTGGACAAATTGGTTGCCTCAAGCAACACATTATTAGTTTGAGCCAGAATGTATCCCGGGAGACTTGCTGCTTTCCCTTTGCCAAGTAATTGTCCTTTTCCCAAAGAGGATGCTGGGACTGTGGAGGCATTTTCCACTTTGGCATATTTCAATCCAGTCCCCCCACCTCCCTTACACTGAGTGTCTGCTGCTTGCACTACGCATTTAGAAAGCAACCAGTTGTGAGCTGTTAATCTTTGTTTTCAACTCCAGGATTTTGTCATCCTTCCTTAAACCCTCAGTACTGGTGTCTAAGGAAAGAAGATTGTACAGGCAGACCTCGGAGACGTTTCAGCTTCCCTTCCAGACCACTGCAACAAAGTGAATATTGCAATAAAGCGAGTCAGGCAAAGTTTCCCAGTACATACAAAAGTTATGTTCACACTATAATATGTTATGTGTGCAATAGCATTATGTCTAAAAAACAAGATAGATACCTTAATTAAAAAATCCTTTGGGGGGCTTCCCTGGTGGTGCAGTGGTTAAGAATCTGCCTGCCAATGCAGGGGACATGGGTTCCCTCCCTGGTCCGGGAAGATCCAACATGCCACGGAGGAACTGAGTCTGTGCGCCACAACTACTGAGCCTGCACTCTAGAGCCCATGAGCCACAACGACTGAGCCCATGTGCCACAATTACTGAAGCCCGAGCACCTAGAGCCTGTGCTCTGCAACAAGAGAAGCCACTGCAATGAGAAGCCCGTGCATTGCAACCAACAGTAGCCCCCGCTCGCCACAGCTAGAGAAAGCCTGCGTGCAGCAACAAAGACCCAACGCAGCCAAAAATAAATAAATAAAATTTAAAAAAAAGCTTTGTTGCTAAAAAATGCTAACCATCATCTGAGCCTTCAGCGAATTGTAATCTTTTTGCTGGTGGAGGGTCTTGCCTTGATGCCGACTGATCAGGATGGTGGTTGCTGAAGGATGGGTTGCTGTGGCAACTTCTTAAAGCAAGACAGCTATGAAGTCTGCCACGTTGGTTGACTCTTCCTTTCAGGAATGATTTCTCTGCAGCATGCAGCGCTGTTTGATAGCATTTTACCCACTGTAGAGCTTCTATCAAAACGGGAGTCAATCCTCTCAAACCCTGCCACTGCTTTATCAACTAAATTTATGCAATATTCTGAATGCTGTTGTCATTAAATACATTATCGCAAATGTGTTGTCATTTCAACAATCTTCACAGCATCTTCACCAAGAGTAGTTTCCATCGCAAGAAACCACTTTCTTTGCTCATCTGTAGGAAGCAACTCCTCATCTGTTAAGGTTTTATTATGAGATTGCAGCAATTCAATCACATCTTCAGGCTCCACTTCTAATTCTAGTTCTCTTGCCCTTTCTACCACGGTTATAATAGTAACTTCAAAAATCACTGATCACAGATCACCATGACAAATGTAATAATGAAAAAGTTCGAGATATTGTGAGAACTACCAAAACGTGACACAGAGACATGAAATGAGCAGATGCTATTGGAAAAAATGGCGCCGATAGACTTGCTAGATTCAGGGTCACCACACACCTTCAATCTGTAAAAAACAAAATATATCTGTATATCTTTAAATATGGTATTGGCAGAACTTTTTGTTGTCTTATGTATGGTTGTGCTACCCAGAAGAGCCTGGATGAAATCCCGGTAGTTGACTGGAGTTCTGTGACTGGGCAGGTATGTGCCCTCTGCACTCCCAGTTGCTCGCCTTTCTGTTCCTGAATTGCTAACATTCAATGCACTTTGAGGCTCCTTTTCCAGTAGTGATGGTTTGGGTTATCAATACATCTACCTTGCTTCACTTTCTTTGTGACCCTCCAGAAGCAGAATTCAGGGCCACATCTTGGTAAAAAAATTATAAAATGAGAGAATATAAATAAAGTCCCTAATGTGAAGAAGAGCAGATAGTATTTTTATTTTTTAAGGGTATATCCATTATTTGTGAATTTACATTTGAATGTATCTACCTATCCGTTTCCCATCTTGTACCAGAAAGAATTATCCCTATGAATGGTTTTCAGGTCATGTCTGCTCAGGTTATATCAAATATGAGGCACTTGCTAGAGCTGAGAGTCTTTCTGAGTTGGAACAAAGAAAAGTCACCTGGTCCTTGCTGGAAGTAATACTGTGAACTTGGCCTAAGGATATCAAATATGGACATTTTTAATGGCCGTTAAGGTAATTCTCTTGTAGGTAAAAACACACTTGTTTTCAAAAAGCTTTCAAATACATACATGATTTTATTCACTCTTTATTATAGCCTGTGAAATAAGGAGAAAAATATCCTGCCTTTTCACAGAGGAGGAAACTAAGGCTTATTAATTTCCAATGATTTGTCCTCTTCTACTACCAATACTAATATCAGTATTAGGCATATTAATATACCAATTAATGTATGAATATGTATTGTAAAATACAGATGCTAATGACATATCAATACTTTATATTATACCTCATATATATTTAATATACTTTATATTATATATTGATATTAATAATATTGAAATAATTTATATAATGTCCTTATATAAATTATACATAGGCGGCTAACTGCTCTAACAACTCCAAGATTTCAGTGGCTCAGCACAGTTCAAGTTTATTTCTCATCCACGCGACTGTGAGTGCAGGGTGGCGACGGGGTGCTGTGCTCCAGAGTTCAGGGACCCGTTGCTGTGCTCAGAGTCTCCTCTGTTCAGGTGGTGGGTGGGAAGTGGACGTGCACAATCTGTTGGCCAGAACTCAGGGCCTGGCCATGTCTTCCGGTCAAAGAGGCTGGAAAATGTGGCCTCGCTACATGCCTGGAAAGCAGAGAACACAAATGTTTATGAACACAAGAGGCTGTGCCACAAAACGTATAGAAATCTGTAGTGTTTATCTCCCCTGATTATAGGGACCCTGTTTAAGATCTGTAGACCATTATGTTTTTCCTCCAGCTTTACTGAGGTATAATAGACACACAATAAACGAAACACTTTTAAACAGTACAGTGTGATGAGCTTTGAAACATGTCTACATCTGTGAACTCATCGCTAGAATCAAGATAATGAACGTATCTGCCACCAAAAGTTCCTGCTATCTATTTGTAATCCTCCTTTCTCACTACCCCCCCATCTCCTGCCCCAGGCACCCACTACTCTGCCTACAAAGATTCACTCGAGGTTTTAAGAATCTTGTATAAATGGAATCATACAGTAGGTTCTGTAATTTGGCTTCTTTCACTCAACATTATTATTTGGGATTCATCCATGTTGCATAAAATTCATTCCTTTCTGTTGATGAGTAGTGTTTTATTGTATTGTTACACCACAATTTGCTTTATTTGAAAAAGCAAACAAATCCAGCTTTTCAAAGATTGAGGACCTTCTTGATACTTTGCCTTACAGTTTGAAAAGTCTAAGAAAAGCCTTCTTTGGGCAGGTCTGAAAGAACAGCCCCAAGTCTCTCATATGGAACATGAGTCCCAAGAAAAGAAGGACTAGATTGATCAGGTGCTGTGCTTTTCTTGTTTCTGAACTTCAAATTGGGTGGGCTATTAATCAAGTACTGGTAACCTAATATAGACCAATCACTGTGCCCCGTGACCTTGGGAATATAGTCATCCCTTGGTATCTGCAGGGACCACAGGAGCCCCTGTGGATACCAAAATCTGCAGATGCTCAAGTCCCTTGTGTAAAATGATGTAATATAATGAATACAGTCTGTGCTCCATATCCGCTGTTTCTCATCCTTGGATGCAAAAAGGCCGACTATACAGAAGAAACAAGATAGTTAATCCCGTCAGTTGGTAGTCTGAGGTCTGTACCGTCATTTGCTTGTCCCTGACCCTGCAACCACACTCCACGCTGTGTTCATCCCAGGGTGGCACAGTGCTGCCTGTGTCCCTCCTGTGTCCACAAACCTTCCATGACTTCCCTGCCTAAACTCTGACCTCCTTACTGTGGTATCCATGGCTCACTCTCGGGTTTAACCTAGCTTCAGTTTGTCCTCTTTAGCATGAGCTTGGCAATGTGTATTAGGAGCTACTTACTAAAAGAAATATTTATTTTGTTTAATGGAAGAAATTTTTATTTACTGAAATAAATAATAACTAAGTGAAATCATATAAAGTACCTATCCCCACGCCTGATGGATAGTTCAAAAATTGTATGTTTCCTTCCCTTCTAACCTTTCTCCCTCCCTCCACATTTTGGTCTTATCTTACCTTTCCTTCCTGATTGTCAACCACTGCCCTCTATCAGATGTGCTGTCCATCCAAACCAAACGGTTCTTTGTCCCCCACGCACGTCCTTTGCTTTTCTCCTTTTGGGCTTTGATTGACAGTGTTCTTTGCCATGGGTCCAGATATTTCCTCCATCATGGTCCATTTCAGATGCCAGTACCTCCAGGAAGCCTGCCTTGATTCCTCATCATGCTCTCCCCAGATACACCAACACCCCACTGCGGGAGTAACTTCTCTACCACAGCAGCTTCACTGTATCACTTACTACCTTCTGCTTTAACATATTCATTCAGAACTGGCTCATGTGCTGTTCTTTGCTTCAGGCCTTTTTCTCTTGCTATTCCCTCTGTCTGGAAGACTGTTCTTCAAGACTGTCACACATCTCACTCCCTTACTCCATTCAGGTCTCTGCTCAGTTGTCACCTCCTCATGGAGGCCTTCCCAGATCACCCCATCTGACACAGGGCCTTCTGTGCCCTATTTACTCTCTATCTCCCTACCCTGCTTTGTGTTTTCCATTGCACTTAACCCCACTTGATAATATTTGTCTGTTTATAATTGTCTATTTTGCCCACATGAACTCCTTGTTCACAGGGACTTTCTGTTGTCACTGGTGCATCACCAAGTGCCTGGCGCATAATAGATGCTCAATAATTATTTGCTGAACAAGTGAATATTTACCATCAGATTACACTGTAGTCTCTATCAGTGTGCCTTGAGACTAAAAGCAGTGTCAGTGTCTGATTCATTATTAGATCACCTCAAACACGTTGCCAGTAATAGTATACAGTAAGTATTTGGCTGAAAGACAAAAGTCAACAGTGAGGAGAAAATTTCCCGATCCGCATGACTCAACTTCAGTTTCAACCAAAGGTTATCAAGCACCTGCTATTTGCCAGGTACCATCAGGTACTTTTACACACATTGTCTCATCTAAAGCTCACAGTGATGTTCACATCCTCACACTAATATTCCAGTTAGAACCCTGGGACTAGGACTTGGAACCTTGGGAAAGTTCCACAGCTTCTGTAGCAACTACTCCTTTCCTGTCACTGTTACAGCCCCACCCCCTCTTGACCCATGGTCTCCCTCATCCTTGCTGTCGCTCATCATTCATCTGAGGCCAGACCCCTGTGCCCTGCTCCTTTGCCGTTCATTCATTCACTCATTCCAACCTGAGCCGTCTTGTATCTTTCAAACTCTTGTTGATGGTGAGAAAATAGTCTACGTCCTCTAGCTGTACATTGTTCTCCTTATACTTTCTTGTCCTAAAGTCATCTGGCTTCCCTTCCCTGTGGCTCTAATTTCCTCAACCTTGGAAGGACTGGCATCATCTCCTTTCCCCCTGGTTACTTTCATGCCATTATGGAGCGCCGCTGTTCCACAATTTTAAATAAACCTCCATGTCCACTTCCACCATCCTCTGCCCAGGTTGTGCATGTGCATTGCTGACTCTGGCCCTTGACTGTCTTCTCCAAGCCCATCCTCCCCTTAATGTTATTTCCAGTGATGTGGAGTCCTTGGGTAGTGGAACGAGCCCTGGACTAGTAGTCAGAAGAGCTCATTTGGAGGCCTCACTCTCCCGCTTAGCAGTGATAAGATTTTGGGAAATCACTCGTGCCTCTCAGCCTCAGTTTCTTCATCTGGAACATGGCCATAATGATACCTACTCGATGTAAATACTTCACAGGGTTTATTGAGGAATAAAATGAGGTATGCATGGTCAAGTTAACTTCTAAGCCATGAATACTATGTAGAGGGCAGGTATTATGGGCAGTTGCCCTCTCAGCTGTCCAGTGGAATGCCAAACTTCGGGTCTCACTGCTGCCTGGAACTTCTCTCCGTGATCTTCTGGCTTCACTTTCCTTCCTACCCAGCCTGGACCCCAAGGGTAATTTTCTTCAGTGTTCCACCAACAACCTTAGAATCTTCAAGTCTTTGACTTGCCACTATATCCCTTTGGCCAGTTCTCAATCCTGAGTAACCCCTACCACATATGTGTAACCTCTGTGCCCCTGAGCTCTACTGAAAACCCAAAAGTCTTGAATTAATCCTATTGCCTCTTCAAGAACCTTGCTATTTCAATATCTACCTTGCATATTGTGTATCTGTCTCTCTTCACCACCCCCAAATTCTCTTTCTCCTAAATATGCTCCATTAACAAATAATACTCTTAACACTTAATTTATTTTGATCTTGCTTCCTCTCATGCTGACATTTTTTAATGACTTTCCTCAACTAGGTTACACATCCCCTTGTAAATTTTGGCAGGACTGACTCCATAGTAAATCCAAGAGTATTATTTATGAAACTTGCAGAACCCATAGCCATGGTATGAATTCCTGGTCTTCCTTTAATTTAGACCTTTGTCTCTCCCTTCAGTCTCTCCTTGATCTCCCTTTTAGATGCGGGTTTTTTCCTGTGGCAGCATGACTGACAGTCTAGCTGTATCCACAGAACCAAAATTAGAAACAGCTCTTGAGAGGTGAAGCAGTGGATATTCCTCACTCAGCACCTTCCTGTCCTGTTCCATCCATCTCTCTAGACCATCTCTGAACATCTTGTTAGATGGATATGACAGGAAGCGTTTGGGGTGCAGAGGGACGTGATTAGGGCTTGTAGTGAGACCTCTTCCCCCTCCCTTTTTCTTTCTTCTAGTTCCTTCTCTCTTCCTTTTTCCTTTCCATTCCATTAGCACACAGACGGTTATTGGGTAGTGTCTTGGAGAGTGTCTCTGGTCAGTCTTCATGCAGAGAATGGGTCACTGTCGTTAGTGCTGACTCTTGTATCTAAAATCGGCAGCAAGGGCTTCCCTGGTGGCGCAGTGGTTGGGAGTCCGCCTGCCGATTCAGGGGACACGGGTTCGTGCCCCGGTCCGGGAAGATCCCACATGCCACGGAGCAGCTGGGCCCGTGAGCCATGGCAGCTGAGCCTGCACGTCCGGAGTCTGTGCTCCGCAACGGGAGAGGCCACAACAGTGAGAGGCCCGTGTACTGCAAAAAAAAAAAAAAAAAAAATCGGCAGCAAGTCTTTGTTCAGAAGAGCTGCCTGGCTCCCTGGGATGGCACACCCGTTGCTGTAGGGTGTTCCCACTCCACGTGTCTTGCCCCTTCCCCGTCTTCCTTCTGCATTATTTCTGACTTAGGCTTGCGAGTGGTTCCTTGTGCCAGCCTCGCTTGTGGAAGTAACATCAGCCAAAGTGCTTCAGCTCCTGATAAACAAGATATGTCCCTCTTTCCTTCCGGGTGCCCAGGGAGGGTGTTTTGGCAAAGTTGAGAAAGACTTGGAAGGAGAAAGAGAGGAAGGTGTGAAGAGCTTGCTTGAGGCCTAAAATCCTAGCTGTCGGCCCTCATAATAATAATAATAATAGGTGGTGGTTGTCACTGTTTTAGAGGTTCTAGAAAGTTGGTCAAGATTCTAAATTATTTCAAGCCTGGATGATGAAATTAGCACCTTCCCCAAGTCCTTTGTTTTGAAAGCTCCATAGTGTGTGGTGGGATTTGAATTGTGGCCTAATATTTAAGTAAGTGAAGTGAAGAAAAAAAGTAGTCAAGCCAGACAAAATAAGCAGTCTTTCAACAAATCTAATATTTCACTTCTCCATTATAGATGCTTCTTAGATGCACACTTCCAGCAGAAAGGAAGTGGGTATCGGATTTGGCCAACTACTAACGCCCTGGAGGTGGCACAGTGACTTCCCGAAGGCTGGTTGGCTGGTTTGACGGAATCGTCTCTGGCCTCACTGCCACGTGTGAACCTTGATATCCATTCTAACCAGGGCTCGCTTAAGAGTAGAGTGAGCTGCAGGTGCTGTGTAGCATCCTTCTCACTGATGAGCTTCTTGGCTTTAGAACAGAAACTTTGACCAAGACATATTTTACCATCTGCTTCCAAGAAGAAGAAAGGGAAGTCATTTGGGAACAGGTGTGCAAACCAAGCTCTTTTCTTTAGACAGAAATGTGAATATCATGTGTGATGACAAACGGATTCTCTGCGTTTTGAATGACCTACAAACTTCCTGATAAATGTGGGAAAATGGAACTAGAGAATCTGTTCAAATCTGGAAAATAAAATCATATTGATACTAAGTAGCTCAGTATCATGGAATCTGAAGAACTGAGCATCACTGGGGACCAGAGCAGGTAGTTTGCCAAGGTCCCAAGTGAAGCTCTTTGTAAAAAATTATTTATTGGAGTATAGTTGATTTATAGTGTTGTGTTAGTTTCAGGTGTACAGATAGTGAATCAGCTATACATGTACATATATGCACTCTTTTTAAGATTCTTTTCCCATATAGGTCATTACAGAGTATCGAGTAGAGTTCCCTGTGCTATATAGCAGGTCCTTATTAGTTATCTATTTTATAAATAGTAGTGTGTATATGAGTCCTCAGTATGGCAGTTCCTGCCTGAATACCTAACTTTGAAGGATGCAGTCACTAGAGAGGCAGCCCGTTCCATGTTCAAGCCATGTTTACTATCTACCCACTAGTCCTTTGGCAACTAACTACCTGGTTTGAACACTGGCTTCCATAATTATTAGCAGTGTGACCTTGTAAAAAACACTTGACTTTTCTGAGCTTCAGTTTCTTTGTCTACAAAATTAGAACAATCATAGTAGTAATTTTATAGGATTGATAAGGTGAATGAGAAATGTATTTAATGTTCTTAGAAAACTGCTTGATACTATAGGTGTGCTTAATAGATGTCAGTTCTTCCAGTATAATGATAATTGTTATTATAGTTATTATCACCACGCCTTGGATCTATAAAGGATAAACCCAGTCTTTTTTCTGTATGACATTTTCTTCCTTATCTGAAAAGAGCTAAATATCCTCAGTCTCAGGAACAGTTTACAGTTCAGCTTAGTCCTACAAAGGTGACGAAAGAAGTTCAAGGCGCTGAGGTAGGTTTAATATACTCATGCGCATTTGGAGACCCCAACAGTAAAATATGTTTAATGTTCGAATAATGATGACTTTTTTCCTGGAATTTATATCCCCAGAAGAGTGATTTTAAAGGGCATAAATAAAATAAGTCTAACAAGGCAATGGTTCAGTTTTCTTTGCTGGATTAAAAAATAGTGCTTGCTTATGATGTATACAAAGTACTTTTTTTTTTTGTCATTTATGTGCTTAGAATCTTGGACATTTTAGAGTGTGAATGTGACTTTTTTCAGAATCATCTCAAATCTGCAAAGCCAGCTGGATATCCTCATTTGCTAATAAATGGTATCAGACAAATACGCCCATTACTTTGAGACCACAGGGGATGTGGCCTAAGAGAGCTGTTTGTGGCAGCAGCCCTGTGAGAGCCATGGACTCCACTAACCTCGCCGTCCCCAGTGGTGACATGGGGAACTTGCTCAGGAATTTGGTTTTGACAGGCCCAGGGGGCTGGGAGAAATCCAGCCACTTTAGAGTAGTTGGGGGGTTATAACCCCATACACATGTTTATGATCCATTTTATTGCTGACTTTTGGTTTTAAAGGAGGATCTGCTGTGTTGTTTCGGAATAAAAATCAATCTCAGACAGCCATGGAGTTTGTTCCCTGGGAAGATGACAGGCCAAATCTTCATTAAGCTGTTGAGGAATGAAGGAGGGCGGGCGCTCCCTTTTCCCTTCCCACAGTGGCTGGCAGCAGTGAGGCGAGGATGTGTGGGCTCCTGGGAGCCTTTTGTTTGGTTTCTATGGCTGTGACCTCGATTAGCTGCTCTGTGTGGAGAGGAGGGAGGATGCAGCTTTTAACCCTCATTTGGCAGCTTCAACGAGGTCATCTTTTTCTCCTCTGTCCAAGGATAGAGAGATGCATAGAGGCAGCTTTGTGGCATCATTTGAGGGTCTCTGGTCAGAGTTCATTGCTCATACTGGTGAGTGATGGATGCAAGTAGGGGAGAAAAAGGGCTAGGGACTGACAACTTTACTTAATACTTTTCTCTCCCCTCCCTCCCAATAGGGTGGAACTGTGGTCATGCAGAAAATCTATGCTGGGGTCACCAAGACAGGAGATGCATACCAGCTCTGCCCTTTCTAGGCAGCTTCCCAACCCCTGAAACAGGGTTAGTGCTACCTGAGGTGAGAGCCTCTGAATGGAGTAAGTAGAGGAGTAGATCTAAAGTACTTAGCACAGTGGCTTGCACATAGTACTCCTGTCCACATTTCCAAAGATGTGAGGGGCTAAATTATCCTGGTTGCTTCCAGCAAGCATCCAAAGCATCTGTGGCAGTCGTGAAGGAACAATAAAATCCCAGAGGCCTTTTATTTGCTCTAGCCTTCCAGTATTATACACATGGCAGTGTACACACACACACACACACACACACATGCACGCACACACACACACACACACACATCTCTTTTTCAGGTGCTGGTGCCTCACAGGTGACTCTTGCCATGTTTTGCCCTGTGGTCTTGGTGGTGCCATTTCAGGGTGAACCAATAGGAAATGAAGAAGCAGACCCTAAATGTGAGCAGAACTCTTAGTCATACTCTCTTCTGCTTCCTTCCTTGCCTTAACATAATCACTAGGCAACTTATTATGACTTGTTTTCCAGAAAGGTCCAAAGAAGTCTATTGCATCATCTAGTTTGTAAGGCCAGCTAATCCTGGAGCATGGTGGGCTTTTGAGTAGGTGCTAACAGATGGTGTGAAAGGGGGTAATTCCTGCCCTGGGGGAACTAACCTGGGAAAATAAAACTAGCACACCTGAAATAATTAGCCACCAATTACGTGCTAAATCATGTGCTACTGACCCAGTGTTAGTGTAGCGGGGGTGAGGGTAAATTGGAGATTGGTGAGGGTACCTGTCTCCCGAGGTACCTAGTGCTGTGCCTTGTGGGAAGATTGAGCAATGTGTGTGTGTGTGTGGATATATACGTATATATATAAACTACATGCGTATATACACATACACATGTGGCAGCTTTTCCCACATCTTTTTTTAAATTAGATCAGAGTTTTAATTTTAAGTATTTCATTATAAAACATTATTATAAAATTAAAAGACATTTTAAGGGAAACAAAAAAAAGGAGCCATCCCTAATCCCACATCCCCAACACAGTTAATTTATCAAAAAGTGTAGCTCATTCTTAGTCTCTTCAGCATCCAGCCCAGTTTCCTGGCACGGAAAAGGGGCTGAGTGAATGTCTGTGAATGGCCATACCACTAGTTCCTATACCAGGTATCTAGATAGTGACATTACAGAGGGTGCCAGCCCAGCACCTCTCATAGGCTGAGTTCTTTACTGCATTGTTGTGTTGACCTCTTCTCATAGTGTGAGGAGGGCAGTAGCAGAGGCTCGGCATGGCTAGGTAACTAGGGGAGTGCTTAGCAGCTTTTCCGTTAGGCCATCGAGCCTTCCTGAGATACAATAAATGTAGAGAGGTAGGTGCCTAGGGTAGAATGTTTCTCCCACTGCATCTGGGCAGTGTTAGTGTTTCTCCTTTACCCCGTAGAAGAAAATGTCACTGTTTCCCCTGCCAAACTTCTCAAAGAACATTCTCATTCTTAAGGTATCAGTGCCAACAAGTTCTGTGGCTTCTGTCTACCTGCTTTTCAGGTAAAGCAGGCTTACCTGTTGGTACTTGCACAGCTTTGAAGAGTCCGTCATGGGCCTAGTTGATGTAAGATGAACTAAAACTGATTCAAGTTCTCCTGTCTAGGACCCCCTCCCCTCACCTTTGCTCTCTTTATCCCACTAAACAGTTTGAGCTGCAAGTAGGCCGACTGGTCCAGATCTTTGGTCTGGGTTCACTGGATGTATTAGCTTCCTAGAGCTGCCCGAAAAAGTTACCACGAACTGGGTGGCCTAAAACAAGGGAAATTTATTCTCTCATAGTTCTGGAGGCTAGAAATCCTAGGTCAGTGTGTCAGGAGGGCCGTGCGCTCTCACAAGGCTGTGGGGAAGAATCCTTTCTTGCCTCTTCTAGTATCCGGTGGTATTGGCAATCCTTGGCATTTCTTGGTTTATGGCAGCATAACATCAATCTCTGAGTCCACCCCCACATGACATGGTCTTCCCCATGTATCTCTGTGTCTCCATGTCCCTTATAAGGACACCAGTGATTGGATTTAGAGCCCACTCTAATCTGGTATGACCTTATCTTAAATAGGTTATGTTTGCAAAGACTGTATTTCCACATAAGGTCATATTCACAGGTTCTGGGGGTTAGGACATCAGCCTACCTTTTGGGAAGATACAGTTGGACCCAGTACACTAGGTGAGCCTTCAGTGTACCTCAGGCCAAGTGAAAGGTAATAATAGTACTGATTTATCGTTCTTATGGAGAAAACTGATTCCTTCTTACCTCTCTAGTGATGTGATTGACTTGATCCTGTTCCTCTCTCTTGCCCCAACCCTGTGGGTCACCAACAGTACTTATTTTCAAAATAAGTATAACTGGAATAATTATTATCCTGGAACAAATAATGCCCATTTCCATTCCTTTATACGATTAAATGTAAATTCATGAGCAGAGACTTTGTTTTGTTCACTTCTATGTCCCCAGCATCTTAAAGCCATCATCAGCTTGGGACAAAGTAAACCCAACGTCTCTTTATTTATTCACCCAGCATTTATTAAGCAAGTAGGTCTGGAGGAGACAGTGCTGAAACTAGTAGTAACTACATTTTATTGAGCATCTACTCATTTTTTGGACACTGGAACAGGCTCTTTGCATACTTTATCATGAATCCTCACAAAAACCACAAAGTAGGTATTATATCCCTATTTTATAGATGAGAAAACTGGGTGTCAAAATGTTAAACTTTGACCAAAATCATAGAGCTCATAAGAATCAAGTATGAATCTGGATGATGTACTGTGGACCCGTCTTTCTCTACCCTGGGAGTGAAGATTTCTGGATAATGTTTGCCAGTTGTTTTCCCTAGAAATCTAATTGAGTAGTGTTTTTTTTTTTTTTTAAACTAGATCATCTTTTCAGTATAATAGATTTTAATAAAATATGTAGATAGAAAGGAACCCTGATATACTGTCTGACATAAAACCTCATGGCCAAAAGCAGAAGTGGGAAATATATGCTTTCATTTCAGGCAAATATAAACCTTTAATAATAATAGCATCCCAATTAATAAATGAAAAAGTAATGGGAGAACATCACCATTTTCCAATCCCTATGAAATAATACCTAGGCACTGATTCTCAATGGCTGCTAAGCACACAAAATCAGAGGTAATCGATATGAGTTGCCTCCTGATGGAAGTACACAATACCACCTATCAATTTGCTATTCTATCCAGAAATCAAATATGAATTTCATCAAGCCTCTAGATCTAACTATGAATTCATGGAAACACGGGGGGCAGAGAACTTGTTAAATCACAACATCATTAAAATGTGGATTGTGGGACAAACTATATGACAAAAGAACCAGGTTCTTTAACTAATAAATAGAAAGGAAAAAAAAAAAGATGAAAAAAGAACTTTTATATTAAAAAAGACAACATTTATCAACTAATTGCAGAATTGATTTGAACAAAGTCCAAAAAAATCTTTGAGACATTTGGAGAAATTTTAATACTTACTAGATATTGGATAATATTAAGTAATTATAGTTTTTTGCTGTAATATTTTGATTATGCTTATAAACAGAATCCTTATCTTTCGGAGATACATGCGGAAATGTTTTTGGATAAAATGATGTGATACTGGGAACTTGCTTCAAAATAATGCAGAGTGGGTAGGGATATAGGTGAAACAACGTTTGAATGCATTGATAATTAAGCTGGTGATACATACGTGGAGGTTTTTACACCTTTCTCTCCACTTTTATATATGTTTGAAATTTTCCATAACAAAAAAATTTTAAAAAACGTTTTATAATTATTGCTAAAAGGAAGTAGTTCAGAGGGTCTGATAAAACAAGAGGAATGAAGGAAAAAAATCTCTGTCCATATGAAAAATAAGCTGGTCCAGTTTCTACTGGAATTGTGTTCACCTACTAGTTAGTATTCTGATGGACCTGCTCTGGGAACAGCAGCTGAGTAGGCCATGGGCTGGGTTATCATGAACAGCAGAAACAACTTAGTTCCTCTTTTAAAGCAATTGTCATGCTCCACCGCCAACACATTTAGAGCTGAGAGCAGTGATGGTCACTACTGATATTCATGCTGTTACCTGGAACTCTGCCGTTTAAAGAATGTTTCACATACTTCTTTCAGTTAATCGTCAATCACAGCCAGTGAGGTAGATGATATTATCGTCACTCGAGAGACCGGGAAGCTGGAGTTCCGACCTGTGAGTTGACCAGATCATACGTAGCGGAGCTGGCACCCCAGCCCTGTCTCGGATGCCGTTAAGCACTGCTGTTCCTTCCTTACTCCTGATCTCACAGCAGCCAAAGCAAGCATTTCTTTTAAACGTGTGCCTTTGTCAGAGCAGAGCTGCGCTACCTGACTTCTTTCTGGATGGACAGTCGTTGCTGAATATAATTGGGAGTAAGAAACAATGCACTGGACATGAAGGTTATGCTAAATTAGAGGGCAGGACCGGGGACAAATTCCCCCAACTTGAATAAGCTCCTACCATCTTCTAGGTGCTGTGCTGAAATCTATCTTCTAGCACTGGCGGTGGGAGTCAAAGCGGAAGAGGGAAGCAGTTAGATCCTCCGTCCTTTTTTTTTTTTTTTTTTTTTTTTTTTTTTTTTTTTTTTTTTTAACCCTTAGAGTCAAATGCATAGCATGCAGTCAACTGTAACCACATTAAGGGGATGCGAGTCTCTCCTCTTCCTCCCTTCTCTCAGTTGGCCCCTCTGTGACTTACCTCACCTTCAAGGCTTTCCTTGCTGGGGAAGGATGGGGAACAAAAAGAGAGAGAGAGATTGGCAGGAGGGTCAGGTCAAAGCATGGGCACCCCAAACCAAGCTAAGACCCTGAGTGATTTCCCAAACTATAGAGGTGTTCTGCAACTATGTTAGGGGAAAAAACCTGGTGGACTGATGTGGAAGGTCTCTGGCTTTTTTAGGAAAATGTATTGAGAGGGTAAGAAGGTATTGATTCCCTTTTTCCCTAGACAGTTTTTCTAAGAGAAATGAGTCAGTCAAATCATTTCTCAAATGACCTTTTAAATTCTAAGGAGGCAAGAAAAGCTGTTTCTAATTAAATATTTAATGCTTGTTCTAACTTGTGTACTAATATTATGTCAGGTTTGTGATACAATATATTCTGTGATACAATGTACATATAGAATATGTTGGAGTCCCTTGTGTAGTCATATGGGGTTCAAATGTGTGCACATTTAAAAATTGTTTCATGACTGAGACAGTGTAACAGGGTATGTGCCCAGAAGTGACCCACACATTTTCTGGATGTTATTTCAGTAATCAGTAAAAAGGAAGGGTTGTAGGGACTAATCTCTCAAAAACTCTGAGGCATGGAACATCATTCTGCTATTTTAAATGAGATTTGTATCTCTGTTTTATAAGATCTTATTATATCTGGAATTTATAGGAAGCCAAGGTCAGGTGTTGGAACAGAACCCCCAATTAATTATCAATACATTATTCTAAGGGAAAATGACCCCCACTTTCTAGTGCTACTTTGAGGAATATATCGTGGCAAAGATTGGGGTTGCCGACATCATGTTTACTTTGTTGATAGAACTTAAGGCACTTACTGTGCACTCAGAGTGCTGGGTGTGCACTCTGAGATGGCTCACTCAATCTGAAAATGGGGATAATAATAGCACATCTTCAAAGGATTGTTGCAAGTAAGGCTTCATCGAATTAATACGTACAAAAAATATGCTCGAGTGGTGGCTGCAGTGTCATTATCATCATCGTTGTTGATCCTCACAATGGCTGGTAGTGTGGCTTAGGTCTTAGGGTCCTCTCCATCCTGTATACAAGGGTCAAGTGTGGGGTTAGACAGAGCTGGGAAGGGAATCCAGGCATTCTGACACTTGAGTCACCAAGCATCCTGTGACCCACGCAGGGAACCCTTTAGTAAAGCAGTAATCCTATATTATAGATCTACCTTTTACTTTTTTTGACTCTGACTTTCTAGTAGCAATTCTATATGCTGATACGGAAAATCCCAAATACATTATTAAGTTTAAAAAAAAAGTGCCAAATAACAGACCCTGGTTATACTTTAATCCCAGTTGTGTTATTTTTAAAAGGGTATTCATGTATGCTTTACAAACACAAACATTTCTGAAGCGGGTACATAAAAAATTCCTAACAGTGGTTACCCCTGGGGAATGGGAATGATTGCTAGAATAGGTAGATTTTTACTTTTTATTTTATATCCTTATATACTGTTTGAAATTGTTTGTCATGAGTTTTTTTATGTTTAAAAAATTTTAAAAGAAGAAAAGAAAAAAGAAGGTGTGTTAGTCTGTTCAGGCTGCTCTAACAAAATACCACAGACTGGGTGACTTATTATATAAACAACAGAAATAAGTTATTTCTCATAATTCTGGAGGCTGGAAGTCTGAGATCAGGTAAGGGTCCTCCTTGTTGTATCCTCACGTGGTGGAAGGGCTCCTTTATAAGAGCACTAATGCCATTCATGAGGGCTCCACCCTCATTACTTAATCATGTCCCAAAGGCCCCGCCTCCTAACGCCATCACAGTGGGAACTGGGTTCCAGCATGGGAGTTTTGGGAGGACATCAACATTCAGAGTAGAGCACAGGGGGAGAAGAGTCCAACAATAACCCATTTCTGTAAGTGTTTCCCAAACCCAGAAGATCTCCTTGTCCCAAGTAGAAAACCTTTGGGAAAGGAAACGTGACACTTTAAGTCTGGAGCTAGGGGATTCACAATATATATATTAGCATATTAAAGGTTGTGAGGAGCTACAGTAAAGAAACCTGCACAGCACATTTTTTTTTCATCTTTATTACACCCATTAGTATCCTGCAGAATTACATTTCATGGCACAGCAGTTTTGGAAATGGTATAAAAATTTAAGAAAAGGTGACTTAGCCTTCTGTCAACTGCGAGTAGAAGAAAGGTGAGTATTTCTTCAGGAATGGTGGGAGAGGTGCCTGGTGGTCCAGTGGGACGATGCTGGGTCTTAGATTCAGACACACCTGGGTCCAAATCCTGGGTTTTCCATTCACAAGCTGCCTGAGCTCTAGCTAGGTTACCTAACCTCTGGGTCTCAGCGTGCTCACCTTTGAAAGAGGAAGAGGAATTCCTGAGGATGTTTTCAGGAATAAATGAGATAAGTACCTGGTTCTAATAGGTGTTAGTTCTCCTCACCCTTCTCCATCTCTCTATTTCCTTCTATTGTAATACTGCTGTGGCTTTGCTCATGAACACCCACATTTACCAAAACAAATTACTGAAGGATTCCCTCCATTTACGAAAGGCTTCATTTCAGGATTTATCAAAGGCCAGGCTCTCAGGTAACAAGTTCTTACATTTTCAATGTGACTCCATTTCTAAAATCTTGATTTTCAGATACCTATTTCAAGAATGTGCCTGATAGAGAAGTTCATTCTCTAAATCGCATCTGGGTTTGCCTGCTCCGGGTCATTCTAGGCCCAGCACCAAGGTTGCCTGTTACTCTCATTTTCTGTGCCAGGATTAATGCTCAAAAACAGTGGAAACAAATTTCAGGGTTAAATGTAAAAGTATGTGCAGGAAAGCATGGCCTTTTCAAAGTAACCTTTGCATTGAGCTCTTGGAATCTAATTTCCCAAGTGTTACTTGCCTCCCCAAAGTACCCACGCTTGTGCAGATTGAGTTGAAAGTTCAGGAAGTATTAACAAAAGGAATCGGAAGCAAGATCTCTGAAGAATCTGCCTATCTGCGCCTGGCCTCTCTCTCCTCCTGGGTGTGGCCGCCCCGCCTGGGAAGGCCAGTGAGTAACCTGCGCATTTTTTTTTTCCATCTTGGCCCTTCCCACCCAGACTAGAGAACTGAGTGGCAGACAGGCAAGGCAAGCAGGCAGGCGGCGGTGAGTCCTGTTCAAGCATGCACGGAGCATACCTCTACCTGCACCCAAGTCCTGGACCCCTCGCCACCCTTCCCCCACCCCAGGAGGAGCCAGAACCCCGGCCAGGGTCCACAGGGGGTTTTTGCCCCCCACGGTAAGGGCTGCCAGCAGTGGAACCACTTCATTTTATTTGCTTTGGTGTTGGCTTTCCTTTTCCATTGTGTTTAGGTGGGAGAGTTTCTGATAGAATTGAAGGTGTTTTGTTTTGTTGATTGGCTGGTTCTCAGTGGTCCCAAGACAAAGGCAAGTCTTCTCCCAGCAGGGTTTATTAGAACTTGTAATCTGATAGCCTGGCCTTGAGCAAAATTTAACCTTCTAATTACCTCGGGTTAGTATAGTTTACCCTTTGGCTCCATAGGGAAAAAAATTCCGTTGCTTACCAGATGGGTTTTGGAGAAGGAAAAGTGGTAAGAATTGTGAGCATTTTAATACATGGGCACCTCTGACTAATTGAAAAGTAGCTTAATTGTTACCATAGCTTTAAAATAGACCAAGATGACATTTTGTCTCAAAACTAAAACTAGTCAACAGAAAACCCTATTTTCAGTGTCCATTGAAAGATACCAGCAGAAGGGTTTGAGTCAAAGAGTTAAAAGATAAGTTGATCCCATTAAATATACACGAACATGGAAGTATTGAATTAAATCTGTGGTGTTCTGGGAAGAAAGAAGTCAGATGTTCAATGTGGGATTCATGTGGCATTTAATGGAGAAAACTGAGACCTTTGTGTGGTGTGTGGAGAATTCTTTGAGGAGAGAGTCAGAAGGCAGATGGAGGAGGCTGGGAAGCAGGTTTTTTGCATGGAGCTAGTGCCAAGGACTTCTCCCTTGATTGCTGTGGGTGAGAGTAATTCAGAGCAATGAAGCGCTGCATTGTTAACAGGCTTCTGAGTTTCAAATATTTATTCTAAACACAAGCCGTTGATTGCACTGGCATGTGAAGGAATAAAACTGTTGCCTCTGGGTCCTGGCCTCACCCAAACTTTAATACCTAAGGAGATTTCAAGAAAAATGTCACAGGAAAGACAACATTTGTGTATGTGTCACGTGCATTTGGTACTGTACCAGTATAGTACTGTATATTTGAGATGGCCCTACTTTTTTAACAGCCATGAGGAATTACATCGTTATTAGAGAGCGAAGATGACGCACTAAGCGATTTTGTAGGAGCACGGCCTGGGAAGCTGTAATAGAAATTGTCCAAACTGGAGGCACTTACAAGAAACGTGTGCAAGTTTGGCCAGTGCCCAGGTGTCTGCAGAGGCAGCCCAGGTTCTTTCTGGCACCGCTCTGCAGGCAACTGAAGGATTCTCTATAAGGAGCAACCTGTACTTCCCATGTCTAGGTTTTTAGAGCAGCAGTAAACAATAGCCCTGAAAAGTACTGTACCCAGAGGGTACGAAGTCTGCCGTATGTGTGTATTGAAGTGGGAAGGGGCACAGGCAGGGTGACTGTCCCTTTCTTAGATAGCATACCTCTCTTCTAAGTTTCAGGAAAGTACAGGGTGGTTTTTGCTGAGCAGAAATCAGTAATTCTTCATCATAGTCATTATCAGTGTTCCTGTGGTGATAATGCCAGTAGTTTGCTTTCTTAAAGCTCTGGATTCCCCTTGGCTAATGAATCAAAAGCATAGATTGACTGCGGCCCAATCAGCCAGCTCATTAGAAGACATCCAGGAACGCCACTTATTTTGTTGCCAAGTGAGCAAGAGACGGGGGTGGGAACCCTTATGATGATTTTACCTAGAGATGCAGGGTTTCAATTTGTGACTCTTTTCAGTGATGATTGAAAAACAAACAGACGCCGCTTCAGGCCACCTGTGGAGTTAAGAGTACTGATGGCCATTCTGGGTCTCACAGGCACTTGTGCTTTGGATCCTAAGCATTACAGTATAAAAACATCGCCATTCTTACCAAACCTCCTTCTCTCCCAGATCCAGTGCTTAGGAAGAGAATAAAGTTCTGAAGAGTGTGGGCAACGTTTCTTCCTATAGAGGGCCTGTTCTAAATGTTTTCAGAACTTCCTGGAATTTCTACATAAACTAAAATGAGTGCAATATCTTCTTGAATCTGGCTTTTCTGAGGCATCTTTATGGTAAATTTATCATTTCTTTTTATTTCATTGTGTTTTTCATCCATTCCTGTTTCTTAGTCTTTGAAGCAGTGAACCTACCAAGCAGAGTGAAAACTGGCTGTATTAAACGGGAACCAAACCGTGCACTTGAGACAGCTTTGCATTTGAGCAGGGTCTGCTTTCTCCTACACTCTCTAAAGAGCCTTCAGGCACTACCCAGCCCTGGCCACTATCTCTGCCAGCCTGTGTTTTCTGGTTTCTGCAGCTCTTTTCTCTACCACCTCCTGCTGTCCCAGACCTCACAAGTAGGTATTTAGAGAATTCAAGTGGAGTTAACCAAAAGGTCATGGTGATTTTTCCAAAACACATAAAGCAGCACCTTAGTGGTAGGGATGCTATAATAGCTGCTGCTACATCCCAGCCAGGCTGCATACATCTTAGGGCCTGGGGCAAGGAAGATAGTTGTGGATTCAGCCACTGTAGTTTAGTGCATTTCCTAAACAGTCACAGTCAGGGCAAGGGTGATGAAGTAGGGAAGTGGAATGAAGAGGGCTTTGCCAGCAGGTGGTGGCAAAAATATAATTAGCCTCAGCCTGTAATCTTCAGTGAGCTCCAGCTTCCTGCTCCTCAAGGCTATTTGCTACTTTTGTGTTATCTTTTTTCTGTCATATTTCTTCTGCATTGCTTCTCCTCCTGTTAAAGGTTTGGGGTCCCTTGGAGGATGTAGCCCTGGTAATCATTCAGTCACCTTTCATCTGTAGGCATATCCTCAGCCAGGAAGAGACATCACAGAGAGACCTGCCCTGAAACAAATCCTCGTAAGGGTGGCATGTCATCTAGCATCATCTTTAAAAACATCAAAGGATAAAATAAAATATGCTGAGAGTAAATAGATTTCTTTTGCTTTAGTTTGAGACCAAGATCGTGAGGATTAAGATGTGTGTGTGTGTGTGTGTGTGTGTGTGTGTGTGTGCGCGCGCGCGCATGCACGTGCAGGCAGGAGTAGAAATGAGGAATATCAGATGAAATGTCATCCTGAGAATTTTATAACTTTGTGAGCTTAGGGTGAAAACTTTGGCCCACACATAGAAATCACATTTGGCTGGAGCCTATATTTTTCTTCCACTAAGTTGTATAATAAATTGATTGAAAAAATGACCCCAATTATTTCCCTCTTTGAATCTAGACCCTTGTGATGTGATTTCGTAGCTTCTCTTACCAAGAAGTGGAGTCTCTTTCCCCAGCCCTTGAATCTGTGCTTGGCTTCATAACTTACTTTGGCCAATAGAATGTGCAGAAGTAAAGGTGTGCTTGTATACTGGTACCCAGCCTAGGTGTTTTTTTTTTTCTTTTACATCTTTATTAGAGTGTAATTGCTTTACCATGGTGTGTTAGTTTCTGCTTTATAACAAAGTGAATCAGTTATACATATACATATGTCCCTATATCTCTTCCCTTTTGCGTCTCCCTCCCTCCCCCCCTCCCTATCCCACCCCTCTAGGTGGTCACAAAGCACCGAGCTGATCTCCCTGTGCTATGCGGCTGCTTCCCACTAGCTATCTATTTTACATTTGGTAGTGTATATATGTCCATGCCACTCTCTCACTTTGTCCCAGCTTACCCTTCCCCCTTCCCGTGTACAAAGGTCCATACACTACATCTGTATCTTCATTCCTGTCCTGCCCCTCGGTTCTACAGAACCATTTTTTTTTTTTAGATTCAATATATATATGTTAGTATACGGTATTTGTTTTTCTCTCTCTGACTTACTTCACTCTATATGATAGTCCCTAGGTCCATCCACCTCACTACAAATAACTCAATTTCATTTCTTTTTATGGCTGAGTAATATTCCATTGTATCTATATGCCACATCTTCTTTATCCATTCATCTGTTGATGGACACTTAGGTTGCTTCCATGTCCTAGCTATTATAAATAGGGCTGCAATGAACATTGTGGTACATGACTCTTTTTGAATTATGGTTTTCTCAGAGTATATGCCCAGGAGTGGGATTGCTGGGTTGTGTGGTAGTTCTATTTTTAGTTTTTTAAGGAACCTCCATACTGTTCTCCATAGTGGCTGTATCAATTTACATTCCCACCAACAGTGCAAGAGCGTTCCCTTTTCTCCACACCCTCACCAGCATTTATTGTTTGTAGGGTGTTTGGTGATGGCCATTCTGACTGGTGTGAGGTGATACCTCATTGTAATTTTGATTTGCATTTCTCTAATGATTAGTGATGTTGAGCATCCTTTCATGTGTGTGTTGGCAATCTGTATATCTTCTTTGGAGAAATGTCTATTTAGGTCTTCTGCCCAATTTTGGATTGGGTGGTTTGTTTTTTTGATATTGAGCTGCACGACTGCTTGTAAATTTTGGAGATTAATCCTTTGTCAATTGCTTCAGTTGCAAATATTTTCTCCGATTCTGAGGGTTGTCTTTTCGTCTTGTTTATGGTTTCCTTTGCTGTGCAAAAGCTTTTAGTTTCATTAAGTCACATTTGTTTATTTTTGTTTTTATTTCCATTTCTCTAGGAGGTGGGTCAAAAAGGATCTAGCTGTGATTTATGTCATAGAGTGTTCTGCCTCTGTTTTCCTCTAAGAATTTTATAGTGTCTGGCCTTACATTTAGGTCTTTAATCCATTTTGAGTTTATTTTTGTGTGTGGTGTTAGGGAGTGTTCTAATTTCATTCTTTTACATGTAGCTGTCCAGTTTTCCCAACACCACTTATTGAAGAGACTGTCTTATCTCCATTGTATATTCTTGCCTCCTTTATCAAAAATAAGGTGACTGTATGTGTGTGGGTTTATCTCTGGACTTTCTATCCTGTTCCATTGATCTATATTTCTGTTTTTATGCCAGTACCATACTGTCTTGATTACTGTAGCTTTGTAGTATAGTCTGAAGTCTGGGAGCCTGGTTCCTCCAGCTCTGTTTTTCTTTCTCAAGGTAGCTTTGGCTATTCGGGGTCTTTTGTGTTTCCATACAAATTGTGAAATTTTTTGTTCTAGTTCTGTGAAAAATGCCATTGGTAGTTTGATAGGGATTGCATTGAATCTGTAGATTGCTTTCGGTAGTGTAGTCATTTTCACAATGTTGATTCTTCCAATCCAAGAACATGGTATATCTATCCATCTGTTTGAATCATCTTTAATTTCTTTCATCAGTGTCTTATAGTTTTCTGCATACAGGTCTTTTGTCTTCCTAGATAGGTTTATTCCTAGGTATTTTATTCTTTTTGTTGCATTGGTAAACGGGAGTGTTTCCTTAATTTCTCTTTCAGACTTTTCATCATTACTGTATAGGAATGCAAGAGATTTTTGTGTATTAATTTTGTATCCTGCTACTTTACCAAGTGCATTGATTGGCTCTAGTAGTTTTCTGGTAGCGTCTTTAGGATTTTCTATGTATAGTATCATATCATCCTTAAACAGTGGCAGCTTTACTTCTTGTTTTCTGATTTGGATTCCTTTTATTTCTTTTTCTTCTCTGGTTGCTGTGGCTGAAACTTTCAAAACTATGTTGAATAATAGTGGTGAGAGTGGACAACCTTGTCTTGTTCCTGATGTTAAAGGAAATGGTTTCAGTTTTTTGCCATTGAGAATGATGTTGGCTGTGGGTTTGTCATATATGGCCTTTATTATGTTGACGTAAGTTCCCTCTATGCCTACTTTCTGGAAGGTATTTTTCATAAATGGTTGTTGAATTTTGTTGATAGCTTTTTCTGCATCTATTGAGATGATCATATGGTTTTTCTCCTCCAGTTTTTTAATATGGTGTATCACATTGATTCATGTGCATATATTGAAGAATCGTTGCATTCCTGGGGTAAACCCCACTTGATCATGGTGTATGATCCTTTTAATGTGCTGTTGGATTCTGTTTGCTAGTATTTTGTTGAGGATTTTTGCATCTATGTTCATTGGTGATATTGGCCTGTAGTTTTCTTTCTTTGTGACGTCTTTGTCTGGTTTTGGTTTCAGGGTGATGGTGGCCTTGTAGAATGAGTTTGGGAGTGTTCCTCCCTCTGCTATATTTTGGAAGAGTTTGAGAAGGATAGGTGTTGGCTCTTCTCTAAATGTTTGATAGAATTCACTTGTGAAGCCATCTGGTCCTGGGCTTTTGTTTGTTGGAAGATTTTAAATCACAGTCTTAATTTCAGTGCTTGTGATTGGTCTGTTTATATATTCTGTTTCTTCCTGATTCAGTCTCGGAAGGTTGTACTTTTCTAAGAAATTGTCCATTTCTTCCAGATTGTCCATTTTATTGGCAAATAGTTGCTTGTAGTAATCTCTCACGATCCTTTGTATTTCTGCCGTGTCAGTTGTTACTTCTCCTTTTTCATTTCTGATTCTATTGATTTGAGTCTTCTCCCTTATTTTCTTGATGAGTCTGGCTAATGGTTTATCAATTTTGTTTATCTTCTCAAAGAACCAGCTTTTAGTTTTATTGATCTTTGCTATTGTTTCCTTCATTTCTTTTTCATTTATTTCTGATCTGATTTTTATGATTTCTTTCCTTCTGCTAACTCTGGGGTTTTTTTGTTCTTCTTTCTCTAATTGCTTGAGGTGCAAGGTTAGGTTGTTTATTCGAGATGTTTCCTGCTTCTTAAGGTGGGCTTGTATTGCTATAAACTTCCCTCTTAGAACTGCTTTTGCTGCATCCCATAGGTTTTGGGTCGTTGTATCTCCATTGTCATTTGTTTCTAGGTATTTTTTAATTTCCTCTTTGATTTCTTCAGTGATCACTTCGTTATTAAGTAGTGTATTGTTTAGCCCCCGTGTCCCCTGCATCGGCAGGCGGACTCTCAACCACTGCGCCGCCAGGGAAGCTCTGTTTCTTGTTTCTTGAGGTAGGATCATATTGATATAAACTTCCCTCTTAGAACTGCTTTTGCTGCATCCCATAAGTTTTGGGTCGTCATGTTTTCATTGTCATTTGTTTTAGATATTTTTTGATTTCCTCTTTGATTTCTTCAGTGATCTCTTGGTTATTTAGTAGTGTATTGTTTAGCCTCCATGTGTTTGTATTTTTTACAGATTTTTTCCTGTAATTGATATCTAGTCTTGTAGCATTGTGGTTGGAAAAGATACTTGATATGATTTCAGTTTTCTTAAGTTTACCAAGGCTTGATTTGTGACCCAAGATGTGATCTATCCTGGAGAATGTTCCATGAGCACTTGAGAAGAAAGTGTATTCTGTTGATTAGGATGGAATGTCCTGTTAATATCCATTAAGTCCATCTTGTTTAATATATCATTTAAAGCTTGTGTTTCCTTATTTATTTTCATTTTGGATGATCTGTCCATTGGTGAAAGTGGGTTGTTAATGTCCCCTACTATGATTGTGTTACTGTCCATTTCCCCTTTTATGGCTGTTAGTGTTTGCCTTGTGTATTGATTGCTCCTATGTTGTGTGCATAAATATTTACAATTGTTATATCTTTTTCTTGGATCGATCCCTTGATCATTATGTAGTGTCCTTCTTTGTCTCTTGAAATAGTCTTTATTTTGAAGTCTATTTTGTCTGATATGAGAATTGCTACTCCATCTTTCTTTTGATTTCCATTTGCCTGGAATATCTTTTTCCATCCCCTCCCTTTCAGTCTGTATGTGTCCCTAGGTCTGAAGTGGGTCTCTTGTATTCAGCATATGTATGGGTCTTGTTTTTATATCTATTCAGCCAGTCTGTGTCTTTTGGTTGGAGCATTTAAGCCATTTACATTTAAGGTAGCTATCGATATGCATGTTCCTACTACCATTTTCTTAATGGTTTTGGGTTTGTTATTGTAGGTCTTTTCCTTGTCTTGTGTTTCCTGCCTAGAGAAGTTCCTTTAGCATTTGCTGTAAAGCTGGTTTGGTGGTGCTGAATTCTCTTAGCTTTTGCTTGTCTGTAAAGGTTTTAATTTCTCCATTGAATCTGAATGAGATCCTTGCTGGGTAGAGTAATCTTGGTTGTAGGTTTTTCCCTTTCATGACTTTAAATATGTCCTGCCACTCCCTTCTGGCTTGCAGAGTTTCTGCTGAAAGACCAGCTGTTAACGTTAATATGTGTCTTGGCATGTTTCTCCTTGGATTTATCCTGTATGGGACTCTGTGCGCTTCCTGGACCTGATTGACTATTTCCTTTCCTTTCCTTTCCCATATTAGGGAAGTTTTCAACTATAATCTCTTCAAATATTTTCGCAGTCCCTTTCTTTTTCTCCTCTTCTTCTGGGACCGCTGTAATTTGAATGTTGGAGTGTTTAATGTTGTCCCAGAGGTCTCTGAGACTGTCCTCAATTCTTTTCATTCTTTTTTCTTTATTCTGCTGTGTGGTAGTTATTTCCACTATTATATCTTCCCGGTCACTTATCCGTTATTCTCCTATTGATTTCTTCTAGAGAAGTTTTAATTCATTTATTGTGTTGTTCATCATTTATTTTCTCTTTAGTTCTTCTAGGTCCTTGTTAAACATTTCTTGTACTTTCTCCATTCTTTTTCCAAGATTTTGGATCATCTTTACTGTCATTATTCTGAATTCTTTTTCAGGCAGACTGCCTGTTTCCTCTTCATTTGTTTGGTCTGGTGAGTTTTTACCTTGCTCCTTAATCTGCTGTGTGTTTCTCTGTTTTCTCACTTTGCTTAACTTACTGTGTTTGCGGTCTCCTTTTCATAGGCTGCAGGTTCGTAGTTCCCGTTGTTTTTGGTGTCTACCCCCAGTTGGTGAGGTTGGTTCAGTGGGTTGTGTAGGCTTCCTGGTGGAGGGGACTGGTGCCTTTGTTCTGGTGGATGAGGCTGTATCTTGTGTTCCTGGTGGGCAGCACCGCATCCAGTGGTGTGTTTTGGGGTGTCTGTTACCTTATTATGATATTAGACAGCCTCTCTGCTAGTGGGTGTGGTTGTGTTCTTGTCTTGCTAGTTGTTTGGCATAGGGTGTACAGCACTCTAGCTTGCTAGTGATTGAGTGGAGCTTGGTCTTAGCGTTGAGATGGAGATCTCTGGGAGAGCTTTCGCCATTTGATATTACATGGAGCTGGGAGGTCTCTGGTGGATCAATGCCCTGAGCTCAGCTCTGCTATCTGAGAGGCACAGGCCTGACACCTGGCTGGAGCACAAAAATCCTGTTAGCCACATGGCTCAGAAGAAAAGGGAGGAAAAAATAAATAAATAAAGTTATTAAAATAAAAAATTAAAAAAAGAAATGAAAGAAAGAAAGAAGAGAGCAACCGAACCAAAAAATAAATCCACCAATGATAACAAGTGCTAAAAACTATACTAAAAAAAAGAAAACAAAAAAGGGCAGACAGAACCCTAGGACAAATGGTAAAGGCAAAGCTATACAGACAACTTCACACAAAGAAGCATACACATACACACTCGCAAAAAGAGAAAAAGCAAAAAATAATATATATCTATATATATAAAAAGGGGGCTTCCCTGGTGGCGCAGTGGTTGAGAGTCTGCCTGCTGATGCAGGGGATGTGGGTTCGTGCCCCGGTCTGGGAAGATCCCACATGCCGCGGAGCAGCTGGGCCCGTGAGCCATGGCCGCTGAGCCTGCGCGTCTGGAGCCTGTGCTCCACAACGGGAGAGACCACAACAGTGAGAGGCCCGTGTACTGCAAAAAAAATAAATAAATAAAATAAAAAAATAAAAATAAAGGGAAGAGAGCAACCAAATTAATAAACAAATTTACCAATGATAATATCCTCTAAATACTAAACTAAGAGAAACATAAGACCAGAAATAAATTAGATGCAGACAGCAAACCCCAAGCCTACAGTTGCTCCCAAAGTTGACCGCCTCAATTTTGGGATGATTCGTTGTCTATTCAGGTATTCCAGAGATGCAGCGTACATCAAGTTGATTGTGGAGATTTAATCCGCTGCTCCTGAGGCTGCTGGGAGAAATTTCCCTTTCTCTTCTTTGTTCACACAGCTCCTGGGGTTCAGCTGTGGATTTGGCCCCGCCTTTGTGTGTAGGTTGCCGGAGGGCGTCTGTTCTTTGCTCAGACAGGACAGGGTTAAAGGAGCAGCTGATTCTGGGGCTCTGGCTCATCCAGGCCAGGGGGAGGGAGGGGTACGGATGTGGGGCGAGCGTGCGGCTGCAGAGGCCAACATGACATTGCAACAGCCTGAGGCGCACCATGTGTTCTCCTGGGGAAGTTGTCCCTGGATCACGGGACCCTGGCAGTGGCAGGCTGCACAGGCTCCCGGGAGCGGGGTGTGGATAGTGACCTGTGCTTGCGCACAGGGTTCTAGGTGGCTTCAGTAGCAGCCTTAGCGTCTCATGCCCGTCTCTGGCATCCGAGCTGATAGCTGCAGCTCGTGCCCTTCTCTGGAACTCACTTAGGCGGTGCTCTGAATCCCCTCTCCTCGTGCACCCCAAAACAGTGGTCTCTTGCCAGGTCCAGAGTTTTTCCTGGCCTCCCTCCCGGCTAGCTATGGTGCACTAGCCACCTCAGCCCAGCCTAGGTCTTAAATGGCCTTGTATACCTTTGCTTGCTCCCTTGGAATCCAGTCTAGTCACCATAGGGACAACTCCTGGACTTGCTTTCTGTGGCGCTAAGACCCTTGTCACCCCAGCTGATAGTGGTCTTCTACCAGACATGTGAGTGAAGCAGTCCTAGACCAGCTATCTGACCTTAGACACATGAGTGAGTCCAGCAGAGATCAGACAAACTGATCCAGATCCATAGACTCGTGAGCAATAATTAGTGCTTATTGTTTCAAGCTACTGAGTTCTGGAATGGGTTATCATGCTAACATTAAGTAATGGATACATGTGGTCATCTGGAAATAGTCCCTCTGTGTTCACTTTTGGGTCTTTTAATGTCATCACAAATGCTTAGTGCAACTCAACAGAAGAGATTCGGTCATTGGATGGAGAGGTTCTCTTAGGTGGGTGCATGGGTGGGGTCCCAGTGCTTATCATTATCGGCATTACTTTGAGACCTTGTTAACAACACAGACACCTGGGCCTTGTGCCAGAGTATTCAACTAAACATCTGTAGATGGGAACCGGGAATCTATAATTTAGAAAGCTCTGGTGATTGGCTAAGATTGAGAACCAATAACCCAGTGGTCTTGTCAATTCCTTCCATTACTGAAAGAGGTTATGATCCCAGTTCACCTGTACTTAGGCAAAGAACACTCATGTGGTTCAGAGTTCACTACTGACTTGGTGTACTTCCAGCTGCATAAGTAAACTTTATAATCACCTTTGAGCTAAAGCACATTGACCTGGTCTTAGGTCAGAAAAAATTCACAGGTGCAGACTGATGGTGGCTGGAATTGTGTATCGGTCATCATTGCATCGCCTGGGATTTAGAACATGGTATGGACTCCATGAATAAATCTTGGGCATTAGGAATGTCATAGGACCCTGCTTTGAGGACCTTGTCGTGTAATGGGCGCAAAAATCAGAGATCTATTACTTGTTATGTGTTAAGAAAACAAAGAAAAAAAAAAAGCAAACAGTGTTTTAATTAATAAATTACAGATTAATTTTTGCTGTGTAGTCAGTTAGTTGTCGATACAGTAATGCTGAGTTACAGGCAACCACAAAATCTCACTGGCATACAATAATATGCTTTTATTAACCCCCATGACTGTAGGTTGGGGTGGGGAGAATCAGCTGATCTTGACTGGGCTTACTCGGGGGTGGCTTTACTCCACATGTCCCTCATCCTCCCCCTGGGACCAGCTGTTAGCTTGGGCATGTTCTTCTCATGGTTGATGGCAGAGATACAAGAGCACAAGCCACAATGAGCAAACTCATTTCAGTCCTCTGGTTGTGTCATTAATTTGTTAACATCTTGTTGGCCAAAGCAAGTCACATGGCCAAAACCATTGTCAAAGGTCAGGAAATATATGTTTGCAGGGAGAAACTGTAAAGTCATGTGGCAAAGGACATGGATACTGGGAGGGGTGAAGAATTAGGGCTATTAAAAGTAAGATTCCATAGTGGGAGAGTGGCATATGGGGGGTGGTACTTTTTCCTGCTTAGAAAAGCTGGTGAAATCATAGGTAGATCCCAGAGTAACCACGAGGCAGAAAGTGTCCATCTTCTGAAACTAGCCTGTTCCTCGTAATATGGAAGTAAGCATCAGACTCTTTGCTACTGTGATCTATAGCCAATGGAATTTTAAAGGGAAAACAATTCCTGCAGGTACTTCAAACTTGATAGATACAGACATGGCACTGGAGTTCCAACAAAATGCTTCCATTTCCATTCTTGCTCTGTCCTCAAAAATGTCAAGGGTTTGGGTCACTGGGCTTGGCTGTGTATTTCCAGGGTGGGCATTATTTGGGTGGAGTCATTAATTTATTGATAACATCACACCATATCCCTTTGCTATCATCACTTTTTCCTCAGGCAAACAGAAACCAGTTTCCATCTAGTCTGAACGCTTGGGACCTTTTCCTTTTTGACTGAAATGAAGATGCACAATGTAAAAGTTGTGAGTTAAGTTTTATTTTTACTGAGGACTATAGCTTGGGAGACAGCCTCTCAGATAGCTCTGAGGAACTGCTCTGAAGAGGTGAGGGAGGAGCCAGGATATATATGACTTCTTTTGCTGGAAAAAAACTTGTAGTCGAACATCCAAAGATTACTGCTAATCATAAAGAACAGACCTCTCAAATTAATGATTTTAGTGTTTTTCTATGTATGGGAAGATGCAAGAATCTGGGGTCATTAAATACTTTTCTTAAATATGCATCTTAACTATATAGGGCCAGTATATCCAAAGCACAGAATGCTTCCTGTTTTTCTCCATTCTGAATTCCCCTCAGGGTTCACTGTCAGTGCATGACTAGAGTGCCCAAAGACTTGATCCTTATAGAAGTGGATTGGCGTGCAACATTCTTTTCTTTACATCCCAAACCCTACTCCAGTGTTGCAGTGGTTAAAAGAGATTTGGGTGAATATACCTTCCTGATGGCCCATTTTCCCTGATGTGTTTCGTGAAAGGCTTATACCCTGTGCCTCTGGTTGAAGCCAGCGTTCTAAAAGATGATTGAGGTTCTCAGGGCAGAAACCCTGTTTTACAGCGCTACTAAGAATGATAACAGAGTACTTTATTTCAGGCATTGCTGTTGATCCATGTGCCTTTGGATCTATGTGGTATATCAAATTTACCTTTGAGGAAACTGAGGTACAAAGGTTTATGTGACTTCCCTGAGACCGCATCTTACTAGCCAACCGAAATTAGTAACCTGTCTTCTTGGTTTTTCAGCTTTTGCTTGGCAATCCGATCGATGCTGCCTTGTTTCACAAAAAGCATATGAGGATATCATTACCTACCGAGTTTATCCTCCTAAGATAACCTGCCTTCCTAGTATTTGTGCTCCATGGGAAACAAGGAAGTCTAGCAGGAAGGTATTCAATAACATGAGATTTTACACCACAAAGTTAGGGAAAGTAGGCTGGATTACAGGTCATTTCTAAATTGCATTTCCTGAGGTTTCTTTGTTACTCTCTCTTGACCAGAGAAATAAATTGGGGTGAAGGCTGTTTAGAAGTCCTCCCAGGGTTCTTAGGACTGTGCTTCTTTCATGTATTTTCTGAGCCCTAACCTGCTATTTCTGTTCCCTGGTGGCAGGTCAGCAACTGCTCGCAATGTTCTCCAACAAACAATCCTGTTTCTATTTTATGTGGAAAACTGATTTGATTAAATAGCTCATTTAAACTAACGCTTTGTAGGAGGCATGATGTGATTGGAACATACATTTCTAGTGGTATTTTTGTCAAATGAACACATGTAAACAATCAAATAATTGCAGTTGTCTGCTGCAACTAATGTATAAGCTGGTTTACTTGGGTAGGTTGTTTCCATTCTGGTGATGGCTTTGCTGAAAACTGGTGCCTCCCATGTAACACTGATGTTGCATAGTATATTGTTATTTGAGCAGTGATTTAATATCTTATTCCTCCTCTTAACACCAAGGACCATGTTTGCATTGTTTGCCAATGAAAACCTAGGAACCAGCATAACAGAATCTAAATGAATGGCTGTTGGATGAATGAATGAGTGAGTGAATATTAAGACTACAGTATCCAGCTCCTAGAATAATTAAGGATTCGTCCCAGGTGGTTCTGCCCCTGAAAAGGGACAGCGAAGGGTTAATGTTCTCTTTGGGAGCTGGTGGGATTTGGATATGAATCTCTAGGAGCTGCTGGAATCACATTCTTTCTGCTACTATAGCAACAGGTTGAGAATTCTGCCAGCATTGTGGCCTGCCTATTGTGGAGATGCCTGTGTGCAGGCGACTTCATTGTCTGGGGGACAACTGTTTTTCTTTCTGTTATGTTTCAATGAAGCAGCTTCTTTGCAGGAACAAAGAGACCAACACAAAGCAGGGGCTAAGAATCATGGAAAGGCAGAGAGAGATCTTGTTTTGATTGGAACATTTCCAGTCTTTTGTCCCCTGAAGAGGTGTGAGGAGGGGAAGGAATTGACACTTAATCTGTACTCAGTAGAATCTTTTTCTCCCTTCTTAATGAGACCTCTCTTCTGAGAGATATCCTCACCCCACAGCATTTGGAAGTGAAGGAAGGACAAAGTAACCGAGAAAGAGAAGTGGCAGTGTTAGTTTTTCCTTGGTGTAACGGTGTCACAGAGAGGAAAGAAAATAGGGAAGCTGCTGAGAAAGGCGCTTAGGTGGTGTTGACTTCCCACGAGGCTTCACAGGCACTTAAAAAATACTCCGTCTGTCACTCAGGGCTGCCGCTTGTCATCTCAGGGGTGGTGATGATCAGAGTTTAGTGCTAATTGTAGTTCTCACTGGGCTAATGGATGAAATCACTAGACCTTAAATATCAACTTTGGATTGATTTATCACATTGCCCCATTGCTGTTATCACTTCTACATCTTTTCACTTTGCATGCAGATGGGGAAATCTGCCTGGCTCACTCTTTGTTCCTGATTTACAAATACCTTTTAGTCAAAAAAAACCTTGCACAATATCAAGCCATTCTTCAGAAGCAGCGCTGAGTTTCTTTTATTAAGAGTTCAATTTTATTATTATTTTTTTTTGCGGTATGCGGGCCTCTCACCATTGTGGCCTCTCCCATTGCGGAGCACAGGCTCCGGACGCGCAGGCTCAGCGGCCATGGCTCACGGGCCCAGCCGCTCCGTGGCATGTGGGATCTTCCCGGACTGGGGCACGAATCCGTGTCCCCTGCATCGGCAGGTGGGCTCTCAACCACTGCGCCACCAGGGAAGCCCTAAAAGTTCAGTTTTAAAAACCTTTTATCCCCAACCCACTACATACCATTTGAATATGGGATAAGCCCTCTATCTTTATGGCTCAGAGTCCCATCCGTCACTGCCTTTAAGTCCATTGTGGTCACTGAAATGCCATTCTTGTTGCCGTGTAGTCCACAGCGTGCTCCAGGGAGCTCTGGGCTGGGAGCCAGGAGCCCAGGGTCTAGTCCTAGGTGGAGTGGCCTTCGGCAGCTCATACAAGGATTTGAATTCTATTACATGTTAAAATGAAAGATTTGGATGACATTCCTAAGATTTCTTTCATGTCTCTCCCCCACACAAAAAAAGTGGTACTCCAGTTGTTTCAGAAGTAGGAAAGCCCTTTGCTTTGTCAACCGTCTTATAATTTGCAACTCCCTTAACTCCTGCTCAGACTTTGGATCTCTGTTTCAGTGTCCCTTCCTCAAGGGAGCCTACTCTGACCTCCAGGCTAGATCAGGACTGGGCAAATGTTCCCTGATACAGTGTGTGTTCTTTTCTTTCGCCACACTTATCAAAGTTTGTAGTGATCTATTTCTCTCTTTCTTTCTTTTATTCAATTAATTTTTCTCTCTTGTCATGAGTCTGAGGGCTCTCTGTGGCAAGCACCCAGTCTGTTTTGGTCACCACTGGTTCTGTATATTGAAGCCACTCACTAAACACTGTTGTGTGGCTGACTTAGGCTCTATGGAGAGTGCAAGGTGATTATATCACAGTCTCTGCCCTCAAGGGTCTTCAGATTTACTCTCCCTGTTTTTCTTCTCTACCATCCCGCTCCACACCCAAACTATGCTTCAAGAAATTAAAACGAAACCAAAAACCCTGGGTTCTGGTCATTGATCTGATCATTTGATAGGTTTTCATTTTCCTTGATTGGACCGATTAGCCTCTTGTGTTACAATCCATGAAATGGAGCAAGGGCTTAGAAGGAGATTTTAGAAGACAGTATAAAGAATGGAAGTGGTGGACCAAAAAAGAAGGAAAGGAAGAGAGAGAGGGAGGGAGAAAGAGATGAGGAGGACGAGGAGGCGAAGGTAAGAAGAGCAGTGAAAACATGGGCCGTGTCTTTTTTTTTTTTTTTTGCGGTACGCGCGCCTCTCACCGCTGTGGCCTCTCCCGTTGCGGAGCACAGGCTCTGGACGCGCAGGCTCAGCGGCCATGGCTCACGGGCCCAGCTGCTCCGCGGCATGTGGGATCTTCCCAGACCGGGGCACGAACCCGTGTCCCCTGCATCGGCAGGCGGACTCTCAACCACTGCGCCACCAGGGAAGCCCCTGGGCTGTGTCTTTTTATTTAATTTGCCAATAAGTGTCTTTCTTTTTTGACTGCCAGGCTTCACAAGCAAGGACAAGTTTCTTAAGCATAATTCTTACCTGAAGTGTTGAGTAATGGTACAAAGAGGTTGCCACCAAAAGGTGATTATAAATACACGAAAAGTTGACTGGACTCCAGAAATCTCTTTGCCTTAAAAACCAGAAAGGTACTAATTTTCAAAAGGATTGGCAGGTTCCTGTAGACCAGTATAGTTATGATCAATACAGGCCAATGCATCATGAAACCAGAGCTAGCTATTACATGATTAAACAGCCAGGGGCAATTTGATTTTAAGCAGCAAGCCTAGTCTAGATGACGCCAGGAGGGAAGAGCAAGAATTCCTTAGGTTGGAGGTGTGATGGATGCTCATCAGCCAGGTACAGGAGGCGTTGTGGGTGGGAAGAGATTGAATTAGAAGGTACAACTCGTTTTGGTCTCAGTGAATTTGCAGTTTGTAGGGGAGGCGGCTTCAGGGAGTTTTACTAATTAAGTTTCAGTAGAAAGCATGAAATCGGGAGCTTCAAAAAGCCACAGCTGCCTCAGTTTATCTTGAGAACAGGTATAGAGAGAGCATATGGGTGGGTGAGACAGGTAAAGTTTCTCTTCTGATCCTCTCCCTAGAGAGTTCAGCTTTAATGGCAAAGGACAGCCTTTTCCTGCAGAGTTGTCCCTGCTTCCTTTTCTCACCAACACCCACAGACACAGAGGGTGTCAGTAGCCTGCCTTTATGCTTGGTCCAGTTGGGAACTTAAACCCCAGCCAGACTGTATCTGTCCCAAAGCCATTTCAGGAAGAGAAGAATGACTAAGACAATCACATGATCTCTCTTCTTTATGGGGAGGAAGGAATGTGCGCCGAGAATGCAAGGAGTGCCTGTGGCTTTGTGCCTACACTGCATAAATCTCACACACACACACACACACACACACACACACACACACACACACACACACACACACACACAGATCCATTTTGCTCATTCACGGACTTAGGCGGTATATGCTGTGTTGGCTAAAGACCAGGAAATAACTGTGTTGGGATAACAAGCAGCCAGGCCGTAAGGCTCGTGTGTCTCACTGGGTGATATAAATTGACCACTCCTTCATTTACCAAAAATAGACACAACAAAGATTATCTATGGGTTATGGTGCTTTCCTGTCTGATGTCTCCTGGCTAGTTAGTTCCAGAGAAGTTTGGCTATAAGGAGTCTCTTGGCTTCCTAGGGATTTGCCTTTTTCTAGAGCTGCCAGGAACAAATACCACTTTAACAAAATTCTTTACAAAGCAAACCCCTTGTTTTCAGTTTCAGTGTTTTCAGCCTCTCTTCAATCTCAGCTCTGCCGCTTCCTAACTGGACACCTTGGGCATTTTATTTAACCTCTGGGTGTCTCATTTTCTTCCTCTTTTATGTGGTATTGATAATAGTATCGCCCTCATAGGATTCTTGTGAGAGGCAAATAAGATCAACTAAAAAAAGTCTTTTCACTGTGCCTGGCACATAGTATGATTTAAAAATTATTATTGTTTTTAATTCCATGAAGGGATATTTCAGCTTTTTCTCCTTTGCCCCTCCAGAATTAGAAACACTCTTTGACATTTGGTGCTTCTCAGTATCAGGGTTTTATCCCAGTGTTGGGGGAGGGAAGGAGAGCAGAGCAGAGATGGTTGGGCAGGAATGGGGGTGATGGAGACCTATGCCCATGCTCTTCCATTCTCTCCTATTCTGCTGCTCTGTCCAGTATGCTGTTCTACTTCTTTAACTGTTGATTGATTGGTATAAAACTAGGTGCAATATGTAAAGCAATACAAATTCAGCTCTATCTTCCAAGAAGTGGTAATCTCAGTTACAAGCTTGCTTTCTTCTGTTCCCCAAGTGCTTTACATGCACTTGCTGTTCCACCCAAATGCATACACTAATGCATGACACATAACAAGCACTCTAGGGATATCAGTGCTACCAGTTGACTTGATCATGGGAGACAGAGGTAGTCGCCGAACCATTTGGTGCTTAGAGGAAAACACTTTAAAAAAGTTAAAGAGTGCGGGCTTCCCTGGTGGCGCAGTGCTTGAGAGTCCGCCTGCCGATGCAGGAGACGCGGG
>NW_006798403.1:647697-651162 GCF_000442215.2 Lipotes vexillifer | reverse complement strand
GCCCAGGTCCAGGAAGATCCCACATGCTGCGGAGCGGCTGGGCCCGTGAGCCATGGCCGCTGAGCCTGCGCGTCCGGAGCCTGTGCTCTGCAACGGGAGACGCCACAACAGTGAGAGGCCCGCATACCGCAAAAAAAAAAAAAAGACTCTGCGCTCCCAACGCAGGAGGCCCTGGTTCGATCCCTGGTCAGGGAACTAGATCCTACACGTGTGCCACAACTAAGAGTTCACATGCCACAACTAAGGAGCCCACATGCTGCAACTAAGGAGTTGGCAAGCCTCAACTAAGGAGACCTGGAGCTGTAACTAAGGAGCCCACCCAAGTGCTGCAACTAAGGATCCAGTGAGCCACAACTAAAGAGCCCTGGAACTGCAACTAAGGAGCTTGTGAGCCACAACTAAGGAGCCTGCCTGCCTCAGCTAAGGAGCCTGCCTGCTGCAACTAAGACCCTGTGCAACCAAAAAAAAAAGTTAAAGAGTAGATCAAGTATCAAACTTCCCAAGCCATCCAGTCTCTCGGGACTTTTCAGGCCTGAGAGGAAAGGATGTGAATTACTGGACCAGGAAAAAAGGCACAGGGGAAAAGAAAGAGATTTCCTGTTCATCTTCACTGTGAAAGAGCTGTCAGTACAGTTTGGTTGAGTAGCATGGTCAGGACCCTGAGCTTCTGTAGCCCTAGTTTCCTGGCCCACAAAATAGGGGTGATAATCAAATATTTAGATTATATGTATGTGTGTGTATACACACACACACACACACACACACACACACACACACACATATGTACAGCACATGACTTTAAGGCCAGGCATATAGTAAGTACTCAATAAATGTTATCCATGATTAGCTCATGAATAACACCTGGATACTTAGCTATTTAGAGGCCAGTTATACTTCTCAGTCCTATATAACTTAAACCTCACCACCTGCCCCTGAGGCTGCCATTACTCACCTGTTGACCACAGAGGTGCTCTATCTGTCTGCAGCTCTGGTTAGTCTTGACAGTTCCTAAGTTGGTATTGAATGACCCTTTTTGAGGGTTCACAGCTATTTTTCCATCATTGCCAGGGATGAGAGAGAAAGAGCGTATGACAAGCAGGCACATCACATGGTGAGCAGACAGCTCTCTGGTAATGACTGCAGGATGACACTGTATATTTTTATCTTTAGCATGAATTCATATTTTATCATTTCTTTTATTTGTGATCTCATCAAAGCAATGTCATATCCTTTGTTCTAGTCGAAGAGAGGTGGCTTACACTGTTGTCTTTCACAATAAAAAAGTAGAAGAATGGATATGAATTATAGGGTTTTAAAGACAAGACAAATTCAGGATCATCTAATGCAAACCCTTCACTTTACAGGTGTGGAAATTAAAGCCTATGGGTATTAAATGAATTCTCTGAGTGGCAGAAGGACAGGTCTTCCAGCCGTAATTCAGGCCCTGAATATGTGGCCTCTTGGTTTATCACTCTTCCAAAGTGACCATGGACATAAAATGATTTGAGAGCCATTGTTTTGAAATGTGAGGGTGGTCATCAGTGGGGGATTCTCAAACAAGATGACACCTTTGACCCAGTCTCTTCCTGTCTTTGGCACATTATCCTTGACTCTCTGTAGGAAATATACATTTACCTATTATGTGAAAGAGGCAGTGATGACAAAGTGAACAGTTCCTGTTTTTCCCTCTGAAGGATATCTCCTCCACAAACCCTGTGCCCTTAGATACAGTCATGATCAAAGCAGAGCCAGATCCCTGAGCTTCACACATGGTCCAGGGGATTGATAGTTCCACAGTGGAACGTCATCCTCCAGCTCTGCAACTTCAAGAAAGTGTCAGATCTGCAGAGCATAAGACCCAGATATTTATGAATAGATTTTCTCAAGGATAATTGATTAAGTGATTATTTTGTTCTTTTAAAGAAGTACAGTTGTATGACATATGTAGATAAATTAAAAGGTATAGAGAATGTATTTCAAGAAAATATACATTGAAGCTATAATAGCAGTTGCTCAAAATTCAGGATTCAGAAAATTCTAGAATTATCCAGACTAGAACTAATTTTTCTCTCAATCTATAGATTATTATCTTCCTCATAGTTCAGCTCCAAATGTTTGGCATCTCTTTTTCTATAAAGCCAATAATAATAGTAATTTGTATTTATCAGGCAACTGCTATGTGCCAGACGCTGTAATAAATGCTTTTTATGAGATCTCATTTAACTTGCGTAGTACTGTGAGGTAGGCGTGAGTTTCCTCATTTTATTGATAAGGACCCTAAGGCTCAGGGGTCAAGGTAACAAAATTTTGTGGGTGTTTTGATGACCTATTTCTGTCCCCACAGAAGCAGAGCAGAGCAAAATTTTAGGCAAACACCAAGGAAAGGTTGCTAATCCAGTTGCTGAACCAAATAAAGTTTTTCTACCAGAAGACCAGCCTGTTCTAACTGGGTAGCACTGTGCTAGAAACCAGCCCTTCTGAACTTCGAAATTCTGATTTTTGCTTATTAAATCTGCCTTTTTGTCCCTAATCCTCCCAGAGTCCCTCACTGTATATGTCCCTGGGTAAAACATGTCTCTGGGTGAATCTGGTTGTCCCTTGAGAATTTGTTTCCTCCATCAGTTCTTTCATTTTTCCCTTCACCACAGTTAACCTGTCTTCACGGCCCGCTTCACCTCCCATGAGTTGCTAGAGATGAACTTAGAATTAGAGCATGAGTGGCTAGGCCTTGTTGGTCACCAAGAAGCCACCTGTGAATAAATATCCCACTTTAGTACATGGACTCTGTGATTGTGTTTTGTGTGCTCAGAGTCCTTTTAAAAATAATTTCTGGGTCTGAGCTGGATTGCATAAATCCAGAGACAGTTTAAGTCTTGACACTCACAAATGACTATGCTAATGCATAAAAGTTGTAAACTTCTTTTCGGGAAGTCCTTTCAGACTTTCAGAACCAATTCACATTCCATAAACAAGTCATTCTCCTTCCTTAGTCATAATAATAAAAGTTAAAGATATAATAGCTTCAGTTACATTATCTCATTTACCAGCCACACCCATCAGATAGACTGCTAGCTCCCCCCCCTTATTTTTTATTTAAGTATAGTTGATTTACAATGTTATATTAGTTTCAGGTGTACACCATGGTGATTCAGTATTTTTAAAGATTATACTCCATTTAGAGTTATTACAAAATATTGGCTATATGTCCCCGTGCTATGGAGTATATCCTTGTTGCTTGTTAGTCCCTTCTGATGCGTAAAGAAATTGAGGCTCAAATAGACTCTTTTGTATTCAAGATCACACATCAGCAAGTGTCAGAATCCATATTTCTCTAAAAGTCAGTACTCTTTTTTTTTTTTTTTTTTTTTTTTGCGGTATGTGGGCCTCTAACTGTTGTGGCCTCTCCCGTTGCGGAGCACAGGCTCCGGACACGCACGCCCTGCGGCCCAGGGTCCTTTGGCCCAG
>NW_006798403.1:592251-646289 GCF_000442215.2 Lipotes vexillifer | reverse complement strand
CGTGGGCCTCTCACTGTTGTGGCCTCTCCCGTTGCAGAGCACAGGCTCCGGACACGCAGGCTCAGCGGCCATGGCTCACGGGCCCAGCCGCTCTGCGGCACGTGGGATCCTCCCGGACCGGGGCACGAACCCGTGTCCCCTGCATCAGCAGGCGGACTCTCAACCACTGCGCCACCAGGGAAGCCCACCCTTCCAGTTTTAACAGTGTTTCTGTAGATTGGCTTTTCAGGATAAATTTGGTTTTTAGAAGTGCTCCCTATTCAAACATTATTCCACCCAAAGTATCATTTGCTCTTCCATTTAAATTATCAGTGCTCTATTATACCTACCAGCTAGAAGAGATAGTAATTATCATGCTTAGGCACAGCTACAGAGCTGCCTTTGCTTGATAATTTGTTAAGGGGTCCATGCCCTATTGTTCCTTTTTATTGTCAGCTTTACTGGAGAATGTCCAATTTTAGCTAGATTTCCCCTTCTTCATTTCCCTAAGAGCCAGTGCGTTGAGAATGCCATTGTTTTTCCTAATGTGGTGAGTGTCAAGGCAGAGCCAGCTCTGGGATGCCAGAAAGCTCATAGCTTTCAAAAATTATACCAGAATCATGAAAGTGTGTGAAACGGATCAAGCTGTACTTCTGTGCTTAGTGCCATATATAAAAAGAGAGAGAGCGAAGAAAGGAATCGATAGGATTTTTTTGTTTGCAAGCAACAGAAGTAGATTCTGGCTAATTAGACATAAAAAAGGAGGGTTTATTGAAAGGGTATGGGGATTGGGGAGGGGGGTGTGCTCACAGACTTGAAGGAAAGGCTAAGAAATCAAACCGAAAAGCCAGCCGCAGAAAGGACAGGAGCTAGAACAGCATTTGGGTCTTTGACAAGGACTTGCAGATGGTTTCTTCCAGTGCTACCATTATCATGAGTGAATGATAACCATTTTCAATTTTATTTTCAAAAGAGTCGAATTCCAGGGAAAGCTTTGCAGTGGCTTAGCTTAGCTCATGTGGCTACAGGAAGGCAGGGAACCTTGACTGCTAGTCCCACTAGGGAGTCTCTAATGAGGCGGTCCCTAAAAAAAAAAAGCACATGTTAAACAAGACCCCAAAAGTACTAACTAAAAAGGGAAAAAAACCTGATAAATTAGACTCCATTAAGACTGTCTGTTAATCAGTAGATACTATTAAGAGAGTTAAAGGTAAGGCACAGCATGAAAGAGGATATTTACAATAGATACATCTGGCAAAAAACTCATATCCAGAATCTATAAAGAGCTTCTACAAATCAACAGCAGACCACTCAATCGGCAAAAGCCTTGAAAAGGTACTTCACAGAGAGGATATCCAAGTGGCCAATAGACGTATGAAAAGGTGTACATACTGTCATTTGTCATTAGTGAAAGCCCAGTTAAAGCCACAGTATGATGCAACTACACATCCACCAGCATAGCTAAACTGAAAATAATGGACAATATCAAGTGGCAAAGATGTAGAGCAACCAGAACTCTCAAACATTGCAAATGAGAATGTAAACTGGTGTGGTCACTTTGCATACTCAAGGACAGAACAGTTCCACTCCTGGGTATGTACCCAAGAAAAATACATGCATATGCCAAAAGACATTAAGAATGTTCACAGAAGCGCTAGCTACAGTTATGCAAATCTAGAATCTATCAACTGTCTAATAACACCAGAATGGATAAATTATGTCACATTCAGACAATACAACACCAAAATACACATTAATCATACCACATGCAACAGAATGAATGACTCTCGTGAATATAAAGAGGACATACTGTATGATTCATTTATATAGTTTAAAAACAGGTAAACTAATATATGGTGTTAGGAATCAGGATAGTGGGTACCCTGGGGAGGTATTTAGTGACTGGGATGGGGCGTGAAGGGGTCTTCCGGGCTGTTGGCCATGTTGTCTCTTGATCTAGGTGTAAGTTACCTAAGTGTCTTCACCTTGTGAAAACTTGTTGAACTTTAAATGTGTGATTTATGTGGTTTTCTTTCTACATGTGTTTTATACTTTAGGACACAATTAATGAAAAGGGGACGAATCACGAGAGGCCTCCAATCCATGCATGCCCTGGAGTAATGATGCCTGAGTTTGAACCTTACTCCATCCCTCCCTGTGTGACCTTGGGCCAGTTACTTCTTTATGCCTCACTTTTGTCATATGTAAAAGGGAGATGATTGGGTTGTTGGGAGGATTAAATGAAATCAGGTAAAGTGCTTAAAATAGCATCAGATGTGTGTAGAAAGCAGAAAATAACTGTTAGGTACATGTATTTTGGAGTAATTGCTCCATACTAGATGTGCTAGGGGGATGTAAAACAGTATAAAAACCCTGGCCTCAAGGAATTTATAGTAATAATTAAAAAGACAAGATACGTAAAGGAACAAATAGTTGACACTACAAGAGAGTATTGGGAAATTCCAGATGGGTAGTACACATAAGAAAAACCTAAGGTTTCAGTGGGAGGAGAGATTGTCGTCGAGTGTTCTGGGTAAAACTCATATAGAGTTGTGAGTGTATTGGCTACCATTGGAGCGGGGGAGTGATGAGAAAGGAGTACAGGGGACTTGTTTCCTATCTGGGTGGTGGTTACATGAATGTGCTCAGTTTGTGAAAATTTATTTAGTTATACACTTGTGCACACCTTTCTGTATGTGTTTTCTACTTCAAGTATGTGAAAAGGGCATTGGTTTGAAACCTGGTGAAGTATGTGACCTCAGGCCAGTTACTTAACCCCTGTGAATTTCATTTTCTTACCTATCAGCTATCACTATTACCTCCCATAGGGCTGTCCTGAGCATTAATGGGAACAGTGTATACGGAACACCTAGTCCAGAGTGGACCGGTCAAGTATTTAATGCGCCTGATCTGCTCATTAGCGTAGAGGGTGACCTGTGTTAGGATTTGGAGCCTCCATCTGGGGTTTATTGCTTTGTTGGGGGAATGACCTCATGTCATTATTGTTGTTGTGAATGGAACCTGTCACAGTGCTCCAGTGCGGTGGTACAGTGACTCAACTGCTGGGACAAAGGGCACTTCTGCATGTCAGAGCCACCGCTTGGCAAGTGTCCCTCACCACCACCGCTGGCTTCCTTTTCCTGTGTTTAGTCACAGCCACACCTGCAAGTGAGAGTGCAGCACCTGGTCCGGGAAATGTTTACCGAGTGCCTGCTGGGTGCCAGGCGTTATGGTAGATTCTGATGGAGCATGGAACAGTGACTAAAAACAGGGCTGAAAGTGAAATAAAATAAAGCAGAGGCTTTGCCTTCAAATAGCTTATGGTCTAGGAACAAGACGTACGTACGTGTTTCTTCTCAAAGCTTTTTTCCCTTTTCTTCTGATATCCTCCACTCACTTAGTACATATTCTCATATCACACACACACACACACACACACACACACACACACACACACACACACACACCCTTCACTGAACTCCGTGTACACAGGCTAAAAGCCATTTAACATGGCCTCTATCCAACAAAACAATCCACTCTTAGCATATATCTTTCCCTTGGCTCCCCCCAAACTATAGACAACCATGCCTTACATTAGTTACAGTAACAGAAATGACCATTTACTAGGTGTCCACTGCATACAAGGTGCTGTGCCAGGCACCTGTCTACATGATGTAACTCTCACAGCATCCTGCAGGGCATCATCCCACTTTATAGGCGAGGAAGCTGAGCCTTGGAGAGCTCTGCGTAATTTGCCCAGCGCCGCCCACAGCCGCTGTGCACTGACGCAGTGCGAGCCCGCTCTCTCTCCGTGTGCCGTGCTCCTTGTAGAGTCGTCTGCAGTGTTTGCCTTGATGATTAAACCATGCAGACACCCTTCTGCGTCACTTTGTCAGTCAGCTGTGCACATATAAACCCATGTGGTTAGGAGAGGTCGGCACTCTGGTCGCTCCTGCTGTAATTATTCCACTCTGACTGGAAATGTCAGTAAAGAGCTGGTCAGCCTTGCAAACAACTTCTGAGCTCTTGTTTTGTAAATGCCTCAATGTTCAGCCGCACTAACCTGTGCGCTGTGCCACCAGGAAGGATACTGGGCCTATTGCATTATCTATATTAAAATCTTGGATGCAGGCACCATGGGAAGAGCCTCTGTGTACCGAAAAAGTTCTGCCATTTTGGTCCTTCCCTTACTGGGCTGTCTCTCTCAGATTAATTTAATACTTATTGCTAACCCCTGTTCTGGAAATTTGTAGACCGATAGGGGTATCTCATGCAGATTAAAGTAAGCGTAGCTGTGAGCTGGGCACAGAGGAGACAGCTGATAAAGTGCATGTTCTGAGCAGTTTTGTGCAAAGAGGCACAGTGCAGAGTGGCTGCTACTCCCACTGGTGCGAATGTTTCTGGGTCCCAGCCTCTAACCTTCCATAAGCCAGTATGAGACAGCCAACTCTACTTTACCCACAGTCTCATATATTGGGGCTCAGGTCATGTTCAGATGAGGAGAAAGGTCAAAAGCCAGCAGATTGCCATGGGTTTAAGATATAGTCTTAAGCTTTTCAGCCTCAGAAAGTGAATCATATTCTTGTATTGAGAGGTGAGACTTTCTGGGATTGACACAAATTTACAGCAGGGGATGTATATTAGCAAGATGACTGTCACCAGTGATTTGTTCCAAAACTAAAAGCTACTGTGAATTGAGTGTCTTCTGCATGTGCTTGGATCTTTACAGGTATTATTTCCAGTTCTCACAACAACCCTTCAAGTTGTTGGGTACTCACATTTCACAAATGTGAATCCTGAGCAGGCATCTTAGCCAGGTGTATGTAGTTACAAATCAAGTCCTTCCTCAGTGCCTGAAGGCGTTCTGTCTGTTGTTACATTACCAGCTCATATGTTTGCCAGGTTGGCTTCAGTCAACTCTGCAGAATTATCAGTCATTTCCCTTTTTGAGTACACACAGCACTTTGCATATACCTGTAAGAACACTTTGTTAATTTGTAATTGCTTTTACTGCACCGTAAATGATTATCTGCCAGTTTCTTCTAGATTCTGAACTTCTTTAAAAAAATTTTTTTTTCTAATTAAAGTATAGTTGATTAACAGTGTTGTGTTAGATTCTGGTGTACAGCTGGACTCTGAACTTAAAGGTAGTGATGGTCTTATTTTTTTTTTTTTCATGACAGGCCCATCATATTACCTGGCAGTATTGTGTAGAGGAAGGACTGGGTCTAGATTTGCTAACATTATATCCTCAGCACATGCTACACTGCCTGTCGGCAGTATGTGCTCAGTAAATATTGAATGAACTAGTATAATCTTGGAGATTACTTTTCCTGTATGAATCTTTTTCATTATTAAAAGAGGGATAACAGTATCTACTTTATAGGGTTGGTATGAGATTAAATGAATGAATGAAACCAAGGTGAGCGACGGTGTAGTAGGACTCTTTAAGATTCAGACGGTGGTTTAATGATTCATTATGCTGCTGCATGTCTAAATAGTTCACTTATGTTTATCACTGTAGTGGTGTTCTGTTATCACACTTTCTAAGCCATTCTAGTGGATGTGTAGTATCTCATTGTAGCTTCATCTACCCTTCCCTGGTATCTAATGATGTTGATCACCTTTTCATGTGTTATATGGCCATTCATATAGCTTCTTTTATTCCCTTTCATTACCTTGTTGCAATGCCTAAGGACTCTAGTACAATATGGAATAGAGTGGTGAGCTTGGATGAAAGCATTCAATATTTCACCATTATGATGGTAGCTGAGCTTTTTGCGATACATGCCCTTTATCAGATTGAAGAGTTCTCTTCCATTCCTAGTATGCTGAAAGTTCTTATTACTAATGGGTATTAAATTTTACTAGATACCTTTTCTTAATTTTTTGAGATGGTGTCACAGTATATTCTTGTACAACACTATTCTGTGCATGTATGGATAACTTTCATAATATTCCTGAGAGGTGAAGAGGGGTTGCCTAAGAGGACAGAAGCCCAGGCATGTATATGAAAGTGACCACCAGATCCTAGTACTATACGTGGTTTAGTGTCACATGACAGTTAACTTTTGAACACTTCTGGCTGTTATTTTCATTTTCTCCTTCATCAACCTTCATAACAGCACAGATGTCTCATCTTTTGGTGGTAAAGGTAGAACTTTGGGTGCTTTTTATTATTTTTTTCACTTTTCTGTATTTGGTAAATTTTCTTCAATGGACATGGATTATTTGTGTTTAAAAAAAAAAGTTTTTAAACTTCTATGTAATTAGATTATGAATAGTAGACTTTAGACTCACTGATATCAAATCTTTCTGAAATTGTATCCAAGTCGCCTTTGATTGGTTTTAGGTGTTTCCTAAATCTCTGAGAGCAGCACATTCACAAACCATTTAATGGTGGATGACTAAACTCTTCTTTGTTGATCCTTTTATCATTTAATTTCAGGACAGGCTCATTTTTCCCTCTGTCCCAACATTGGGTTCCTAGATGAAGTCCCTAGTGCAATTCAGTTCAAAAGGCTTTTATGTAGCTTCTCTTCTCTAGGAACTTACTGGCCATATTTGGAAAATAAACACAAAGAGATCCTGCCTGTGTGTGCTGTGATAGAGGTATGGACCAGGGACTCCAGGCCTGCTTGGGAGTTGAATGACTTCCAACAGATCAAGTCTGAGTGCAGCGTGACTTTGCCCAGAGGTAACTCTTTCTAACCTTGGCTTTTAAATTCAGGCATTTTTGTCTTATCTCTGGAACAGTGAGGCTTTAGAGGCCTGGAGCTGGAGAAGCCTCCTTCAGACCAGACTAAGAATGGCAGCCCTAGGATGTTGAATAGGGACCAGAGATAGGTTGTTATTTCAGCGGCTGGGCTTTGTTTTTGTGGAGCAGGAAGTCATTATCTGGAGAGTCACAAGTCCTTGAGAGTTCATTTCCATTTCCGGAAAGGGAAGTGTCACTTGTCTGCCCGCAGTTAGAGGAGCTTTATCACCAGAGCTACCAAGCCCCACAAGGAGCTATTCTAAGTCACTGTCCTGTCAAAATAATCACTTTTTTTTTTTTTTCTTTCTTAATCACAGGTTCCTGATACAGGGAGTGTTTTCTGCTTTTTATCAATACTTAATGTACCTACTAGTGCATATCAGTTATTTTCATCACCTTATGTTGATTGTTAAAATTAAAACTTTTATACTAAGCCAAAGTAAAAAACCCAAACTCTCAAAATGAAGAAATCAGTACTCTCTTTCTCTTCCTTTCATCAGTAATAATAAAAATAATTTAAACTGTAGATCATGCCATATTCTACAAGTGGCAATCGCATGCATTCACGTGTCTCATTTGGTCCTCACAACCGTACTGTGGTAGATAGACTAGATTATTATTATCCTCTTTAAAAGCAAGGAAACTGAGACAGAAATTGGGTTACTTGTTCAAGATTAGATAGTTCTAAAGACACTGAACTGCAGTATACGGGAGGGGTCAAGCTGAGGGCTGTGAATTTGAACCTCTGGGGTTTAGATCCTAACGCCACCACTTGCTTGTCTGTGACATTGATTTAGTCATCTAACCTCTATGCCTGTGTCCCCATCAATAGAATAGGGATAATGGTAGGAGCTGCCTCATGTAGGTGTCTCCAGGATCAAATGAGATGGTTTTGGTACAGGCCTAGGCAGAGCACCTGACAGATGATACATGACATGTGATACATGACTGGTGAGTGTCAGCTTTGCCACTGCTGTTGTCTTGGAGGTGGTGGCCATGGTGAGCTATTATCCTCTCTCCTTCCAGCAACCTCTCCTGCCCTAAAACCCAAAGTCTACTCCTGAAATCACCAGAGTACTCCAGACATACTCCAAAAGTCCCCATGGGCTCTGTAGGGTTAGATAATCCAATCCCAAATTAAATGCTTTGAAGAAAAACTAACACCATAAAGATCTCTTCCCTGACTCAGTTTCACCCTGATTCTAAAGACAGTTTGTACCTATCTCCTCATACACACTCCTAACCCCTCTTAATCTTAATCAGAAATCTTAAGGATTTAGAGTACATTCTTCCTCTTTAAATATTTTTGGGACTATTTATTCTTTATTTGCTAACAACCTTTATTAAATCCATGCTGACTAGCGTGTTTACCACAGTCTGCTCTTAAAGATAGGATGGCAATTCCTATGCTATATGGCGTGCTTTTAAAAAGCCTTTGAGGCAGCAAACCTCCGTGTTTTAGGTTGTGTGCCCCACCCTATGATGTAACTGAGGTTCTGGCTTAGAGGTGGGCTGATGCTTCTGGCTTTATGTCCTTTACTTGACTTCTGTCATATATGCAAAGAAGAAGAGGCAACAAGTAACCTCGTGTACTGATCAGCCGGCTGTGTGTCCAGCTGCAGAAGAGATTCATTATGACCCCCAGGAAAGGCCCTCAGTGAGGACACAAAGGTTAGTTTTTACAGAATGGAAGGCAGCATGTTTGTCAACATCTCTTTGTGTCACAGTGGGGGCAAGAAGCTTTAGGTTTGGAGATAGAAGTCCTAATCCCATTACCTCATCCCTGTCTACTGCAGTCCCTGACTTTAAATGTCAACGGGAGTCAACTTTACTTCATGAAACAAATCATCAGCATTGATCATCCTTCATCCGGTGTCATACTTTCTTATTACTTTCCTGCATATCCCCCCTGGTATGGAATTTCTGCATATCCCCCCGGAGGCGGCTAGACATTGAATATATGAACTGGAATTAATATATTTTCATGCTCTGCAGTCCAAACTCTTTTAGCAAACATAATGCTCATAGTAACAGCTCCGTCAGATCCTGCCAACAATTACTGGCACTTACTTGTTTTGAATGGTGTCCCATGAAAATGCTCATCTGAGAACATTAAGCCAAAGCACTTAGGCCCTAAAACTGCATATGCAAAATAATCCCTACTTTGTAGAGAGGTGTGTGATCGTGAATGTGTTGTGTGCAGAGTGAGAGAGGTTGAAGGAAGCACACTATGATGGTGACATCAGTTATCTCAGGTGGCAGCAAGATTCAGGTGCTTTTAATTGTATGTGTTTCTGCACCATCCAAGTTTTCTAAAATACAACTTCTTTCTTAAAATTATCAAAAAGTTTTACCTTCTTTGTATTATAGAAACAAAATTATTTACTTTAGAACTTGGTGACTGGAACATTCATGAAAATGGCTTGTTTTAAAATGAACTCACATGGAAGTACATTAGGTTCTGTGGACCTTAAACCTTGAGCTGTCCCCAGCTGAGGCAAAGAACACTCAACCTTGGTCCCTCGGACAGTTGGGAAGCAAGTCAATTAAAGGACATCTGTCAGTTCAGGATGTACAAAGGTATGAAAATGTTCTTGTCCTTCTATTTTCCTCTGTTCTCTATTTACTTGATTTCATATCCCTTCTTAGAAACGCTTAACAGTTTCTGGGAGACTTTTGAAAAGGCCATGGCCTCTTCGATCTGATATGTAACCAAGCATCTCAACACACAAGTTTTGGTTTAATATCTTTGTAAATAAGTCTTTATTCCAAGACTGCTTTCTGCATTTTTATGGTCTTCTATCTCTAAAATGCAATAACTGACCACCTCAGACCCACTCACACAGCGTGAAGAATCGTAGGACTCACCTGGAACCTATAACTACCTCACTATGTGAAAAGTAATCACAGGCCTTACCAAACAGTGCTTGAGCACTTCTGAAAGTTTAGAAGCATGCTTACATGTGTTATTTCATATTTGCTTCCAAACTAGAACGGGGATTATGATTATCCCATGTGAAATGGGGAAATGGCACAGAGAGACTTAGAAGGCCACAGGGGGTTTTCGGCAGAGCCAGGACTAGAAATAAAACCTTCTGTTCTGTGGCTTTATCAAAGTTCCCACAATGCCAAATGTCTTTTTTCAGAATCTTCCCCAAGGGTACCCGGACTCTAAGGAATAATTGTGATAATAACACTACTAAATATTTATATAATGTTTGCTATGCAAACATTAAATACATTATTAACTCAGTCCTCACCACAACTTAAGAGGTAAGTACTATTATTATCTCCATTTTAGAGCTGAGGGAACTGAAGCCTGCATTAAGTAACTTGCCCAAGGTCACAGAGCGAGAAGGTGGAGTAGCCAGGATATGAGCCAGCCTGAAGCTAGAGTCTGTACTCTTGACCACTTGACAATGAGCTCAGGGCCTATCCACTTCCTACCTGTTTATGCCTAGGGTGACCTGGGCCAACAGATGACAGTTCTAGGGATGAGAGTCTTAAAATTCCTTCCTTCCAAACTTACAGAGTTTGAAGTAAGTGTCTTGTATTATATAAGCAAGAAGAATACCGTTCTATTTCCTTGTGAAAAGAGCAAGGGAGAGTAAAGAGGAGCAATAAAATTGAAATATTTTTGCTCAATAGCCAGACAAGTTCGGAAGGTTCTAGGAATTTATGTCTGCCCATGGTTCCTACAAAGATCTTTTCATCTGTCTTCTGCCTGGTTGCTAAGGAGCTTGGATTGCAAGGAACAGAAGCCAACTGTACTACCTTTAAGTGAAAGGAATTTATTTTAAGGATATAGTTGTTTACAGAATCAGAAGAAAAGCTGAGAACTCAAAGCTTCAGGAAGTTGGTGTATCAGCTTTTACTATGTTACAAACCACCCTGAAAACTAGTGGCCCCCCTAAACAACCATTTGTTTATTAGCTCAAGATGCTGCAAATCAGCAACCTGGGCAAGCTTGAGCAATTCCCTGTCTATACTAGGCTGAGCTGATCTCCTTAGGCGCTCACTCGTGCGTCTGCGATCAGCTGCCTGGTTGGCTAGGGCGCCTTACTTCTCCATGTGGTCACTCATCTCCCTGTAGGCTTGTTTGAATGATGGTCTTGGGGTTCCAAGTAGAGCAAAAGAGGGCAAGCTGCAGCATGCAAGCACTTTTCAAGTTTCTGCTAGTGATATATTTGATCTTGACTAAAGCACATCACATGCTGTAGCTCAGAGTCAATGTAATCACATGCCCTAGCTCAGAATCAATGGGGTGGGGGTGTGGGGGACTGCCCAAGAGCATGGATAGAGAAAGGAAGGATCTGTGGCCATTTTTGCTGTCTCCCACAGATGGTCGGGAACCTTAGCATCCTTCAGGCTCAAGTCAGCAAGGACCTATGTGCAGACTCTTCAGGGTGCCTCCATCTGAATAACTCAGCTCCCACCACTTTCCTGCACTTGAGTTAGTCCATTCAAAATTTCCAACAAGAATCTGACTTTTCTTGGGTCATATGCATCCTGGGTGGGGCACCTTCACTGACACTTCAGAAAGACATGCATGAGAGGAGAAAAGTTCAGTTGTGATGCTGTTACCCCAAGTAGCAGGGGAGGGATGCAGGGAAGGTAATACAGTATTCCTTCCCTGTATATTGTTTGCTGTATCGACTTTGTTCTTCCCCTCTGAATCGTGTGGGTTGACTTTTCCTCTACGACTTACTGAAAGCAAAAGTAACAGTCCCAACCTGTTATTTGAGCAATAGGAGAGTTAAAGCATTTAATTCAATAGATATTTGCTATAAAGCTAGAGATGACCCTGGCATGAGTCAAGATCTCACAGACAGACCCTCTTCCTTCCATTGCTATGTATTTATTGGACACCAAGAGTATAACCAAGAAAGGGACCTCAAAAGACCTTTGTTGTGATAGTGAGGTCGCATAATCCTTGGCCCTGGCAGCAACTCCAATAGTTATTTGTTTAGGTCAGTTTTATAATTTTTGCAGAATTGGAAGACTGGTTATAAAACTTTCTAGAGAGCGAGGTGGGTGGTGGTCAAGTCATGCTTAGCTAGATTCAAAGCAACATGGAAAGGCCAGGATAGGTTGTTAGCATGGCCACCAGGGAGCTGGAGCATGTAAGAGTCAATTATTGCCCAAATAATGGAAGAGTTTAAGGGAGTAATAGATCCTTCTTATTTGCCAAAGTACCTTTCCCTTTGGACTGACAACCAAGGCCATTTTTCTGGTTACAATGGCCAACTCTTACAGAGGACAGGGAAGAGGTGATAGCTTTGTGTATGTGTGCACCCATGCTGAGTATCTGAAATATGCTTAGTGCACTGAACTAGCCTTCTCCAAATGTTTGGTCGTGATTCTCCAAAGGTTTGATTGTGAGCCTCTAATATTTGTATGTTTATAAATATACTATATTATAAATATATTTATAAGTTACAAGCAAGTATTTTAGTATATGGTTTCTAACATATAAACAAAAGTTAGAAATGTTTAAAGGATGGGTTAAAAAGTCAACAATCCAGAAAAGAGGGGATATATATATATATATATATACACACACACATACATATAGCTGATTCACTTTGCTGTACAGTAGAAACTAACACAACATTGTAAAGCAACTATACTCCAATAAAAATTAATTAAAGAAAAAAAGTCAACAAAAATAGAAGTTCTGATATTTTCTCCCTCCACCCCAGTGGATCATCCTGTACCTCCTTAGGTGCACTGCTCTCCTTTGCGGACTGCTTCTCTGGAATACTATAACATCTTAGACCTGCCCAGCAATTACAAAGGCAGTTCTTAGGGGTAATAGAAAGTTGCATGTCCTATCTTGACCAAAGTGTACTCATGACTTAGCACTTCTGTTATGTGGTAGATTCTAGTGCTGTTTTGTTATAATCACAGTGACTTCACGAATGCAGACTCTCACATCTCTTTGCAAGCCTTTGCAATAATTATGGAAAGATTTAGATTCATGGACTCATAACCTGAGACAAACATTCTTCTTTCTTTCTCCATCCCACTTTCCCTCGATTCTAATTAAACTTCAAAGGCATTTTTTTCTCCCACTTCTTCCCCTCTCTCCTCTTTTTGCTTCCTTAAGAATTCTGAAATAATAATATTTACATATTTTTTATTGTGATAGCTAACATTTATTGTGCTACGGGTTAATTAAATTCAGTGTCCTTTAACGATCTCTGTTACCTCACAACAACTCTACAAAGTGGGTACTGTTATTATTCCCCCTTAAGAGGTGATAAATACGAAGTTTAGAGAGGGTTAAGTAATGTGCCCAAGATCACACAGTTTTCTAAAGCAGGGCCAGGTCAATCTGACTCCAGAGCCAAGTCCAAGCTTTCCCCTCTGCTGCCTGCAGTGGCGCACAAAATAGGTGGTGAAGACAAGCATGGGGCCTGGAGCTCATGCCAGCATTAGTACAAGCCACTTTTAAGCTGTCTTTTCTATTCTGGGCCTTGTGTCCACCCAGGAGACACTGGTTTATATATGCTGGATGGTGAGGGTCCTGGAGCAAGTGAGGAAAAGTACTGAGTCTGTGTATGAATCATCTGGAAATAGCTTTTCACTCTGTTTGCCTTATGAGTTCTTCTGAAAAACTTGACAGGTTCAGGAGTACAAAGAGATCTCTACCTGATAGAATAAATCTGTTGTCATGCTAGAAATTAGTTGCTTTCCTACTAGGTTATTTTAACTTGATACGTTTACAGTTTATAAATCGCATCTACTGTCAGTCTGTAAGAATGTCTCCTTTGATCTTGGTAACTAAAAGGGAGCTGGACAAGTACTGAAATGAAATCAAATTACGTACTCGAAATTCAATTGAAAAGAAGTGGCTTACTGCATACAGGAGCTGTTTGGTTATTTTGTTGTTGTTGCCATTGCTGGAAAATCCACATAAAGAGCAGTGAGCTTTGGGTAATATAGGTGAAAGGAGATCATTTGTATGGATCCTTTCAGCTTGGAAGAATTGCCCCTAACCTTTCTATGGGTGACCTTAGCCCAGCTGACTATACCCCCATCCCAACAGACCTTTTGAATTCCTCCTGCAAGGTGTGTTACAGCCTAGCCAAGTTAACAAATGAAAGATGGGCCTGATACAGACTCAGTCAGAATGCCTGCTCTTCTCATTCCCAATAAATACACATGCACACAAGCAAATGTAATCATGCATGAGAGCCCCCAGCGCTGTTTCTTTGCCCCCCGTGACCAAATTTACAGAATCAGCTGTGGAGAAGTAGCACTTCCCATCACTAAGGTTCAAAATGATCAGACTTTGAATCTGGTCTGCAGTAGAATGGCTCTGCCTGTAACTGTTTCAGGACAGTAAAGGGAGAGAAGGCATTGCTGTGTGTGCTTAAAGTGTGTAAGTTCATCAGGGTTATAGGTGAGACTCCCAAGCTCCACCCCCAGAATAAGTAGGCAGGGGTCCATGCCCATGGTGCAGGTGCTCCACGACCCGTGCAGTGGACGTCAGAGTTAGAAGTATTATATGTAAAGAGGATGATGAGTCCCAGCTCTGTAGGGGCATAGACTGATTGGCAGGACATTAGTACCAGTTAAAAGTAGACCCATGTATTGAAGGGAGCAGAGAGGGAGATGACAGGGCCATTGGTGAGACTGAAACCTCTAGGTGAATTCCATTTGGCCTCTTTGACATGCTCTCTGAGGCATAGTTCTGTTTTCTGTTACTCACCAACATAACCAGGAGGACAGTTAAGCCCTTATCCTTGGGTGCTCCCTAATCCTTCATAAGTCTGGTCCTTTTCTCTGTTTCTTACTATTGCAGTTAAGAAATGGTAAAAGTAGTAAGATGTGTCTTTACCTTCCTCAGAAGTTCCAGGATTTGGGGATCATCCTGCCAAACGTGAAACCTGATTTTACCTGTTCATGTAAGAGTGATGAGTCTCTTAGTAACTGAGATCTCTGGGCTTCCCTGGTGGCGCAGTGGTTGAGAGTCCGCCTGCTGATGCAGGGGACACGGGTTCGTGCCCCGGTCCGGGAACATCCCACATGCCGCGGAGCGGCTGGGCCCGTGAGCCATGGCCGCTGAGCCTGCGCGTCTGGAGCCTGTGCTCCGCAGCGGGAGAGGCCACAACAGTGAGAGGCCCATGTACCGCAAAAAAAAACAAAAAAAACTGAGATCTCTGACCAAATGTAACAGCACGCACGGTTTAGTCCCAGTGAGGCATACTGATTCACCCTAGTTCTTCACTCAAGTCCAGGACCTTGTCTGTTCCCTCACCCGCTTAGAGGTCCAGTGGTTCCTTGGAGCTTACAAGCATCCTGGCTTGTTGCTGCGGTGTGTCCTCACATGGTGACCAGGTGAATAGTTTGTAAGGACCTGGGGGCACACGCAAGTGAGACTTCCACTGTGGAAGTGGGACAGGCAGTCCCGGGGAGTGACCTGTCCTGGTCACGGTAAGGGCACGAGCACTGTAGGCTTGCCACTGTTTCTAGGAACTTACCCAGTGCCCCTCCAGGCAGTCCTTTTCCTGGTCCCGAGCGCTGGCACTTCCTAGGCATAAGAACTATGCTCAGATCAGAGTCAGGATGAAGACCCCTTTTTTCCCTTGCCTCTACCGTACGTTCTCCCTGACAGTAACATCTGGATGCTACTCCCTTCTCTTTTAAGCTCCTGAACCAAAAGAGCCCTTTCCACTCTCTTGTCACATCATAGAAGAGTTTGACGGGCCATTAAGCAGAGAGTTTCACAGTCCATCCAAAAGGGCTCAGACCCTAGAAACTCCTCTTTGTTTACTCCTCTTTGGTGGGCTCGGAAAATAGTTTAGGATGGGAAGGAAATGCAGGGGGCTTTTTGCTATGGCAATAAAAAAGAAATAAAACACAGGTTAGGTTAAGTCAGCAGGTATCATCACTAGTTAGGTCTCTGAGATGCCCTGATATATAAAATGTTAAGAGATTAATTTATGTTAAGAGATTAATTTATTAAATGGATTTTGCCAGTTTTTCAATTTTCCGTAGATATTGGAATCCAGCCCTGCCCCTTGCCTATGACCTCTGCTGGGGAACTGAAGTTGGGCCTGTCAGACAACAGCAAGGGGTTACAGTGGGATCTCTGCCCAGGTGGGAGAATAGAGCCTTCATCTAAGACAGCATAAGAAGCTGATATCAGAAAGGCAAATTAAGCCAGGAAACCAGTAAGCCAGTTGAGTGGAAGTTCAGTTGTTCGAGGAAGAAGCCAAAAGCAGGGATCCAAAGGTTGAATATTGAAGTAGCCGTGCGGAAATGGGCAATGGTAAAACAGGCAAAAGTTTAGAACCAGATTTTAAAAATTTAGAACAGACTAGGAACATACAAGATATTGGGGATGTTCCTGGGCCATTCATCAAACTTAAAGTCTGATGCTTGCTTTTATGAGAGGAAAAAAAAAAGGGTGATGAAATGTATTAGGACAGTCTTGATAAGCAGGGAGGGAGTTGGCCGGGTGAGCTGGACCAGTCATTTGAAGGTGCTCAATACTGCTTCTTAGGTCCTCTTAGCAAATAAAAACCAGAATGCAGTGTAAAATGTTCTTGATAGGGATTCTGTCAAGTAGTGGTTAAGTGGTAGTTTGATGAATTGACTTCTTTACTTTGGGGATATCTCTGACCAGCATCAAAGCATCCCCTCTCCACGCCCAATGCGGAAGGACAGATAAATAGACTCAGACCCTCTGACTCTCCTTTTTATCAGTGTATTGTGATGATGAAGCAGGTCTCAGCTTATTTTATCCAAGTTAGAAGCTCCCTTGAAAAGGTTCAAATGAGTAACTCCTTTCTCTCACCCATACACATTCACATTGTCAGGGGAAGACTTGGCTTCCCTGTGTAAATGTCAATCCTGTTTAGTTAACTTCTTTTCTACCACTGAACAACGCTCCTAAAAAGTTGTGTGTCAAGATGACTCTTGCCAATCTCAAAGGTAAGTTAACCAGATTTTAATCTAATGAACAAGCATTAAGAAATTACCAGTTAATGAATATTGAAAGTGGGACTTGACTTTTAATTTCATCTTGGGTGGTTGAATTAAACTCGCTGAGCCTTGTTCTTCTCAGCAAAATGAAGGGGTCGAGTTTTATTATTTCTAAAATCTCTTCAAGCCCGAAAATTCTGTGTTCCTCCTCTTGCTTTGCAGATTACTACACAAATATTTAAGTGCCTACTGTGCATCTGAGTCTGGTCATACAGTGTATGCTTTCTTGCAACAGTGACTGTTATCTCATGTTGAGAAAACCACAGTAATCTGAGAATATTTGTTCTTGCCACTGCTCGTAAATTCCAGCGAACAGCTCTCAATAAGTTTTTTGCACTTGTTACTGCATTTAACAAATTAGGTTAACAAATGGGGGAGGAAGATGGCAGACTGTCTGCTGTATTCAAAATACCATAGAATCTGATTTTTTTCCCCATAGTGCTTACTTTTTCTTCAGTTTGGTGGTTTTGATTGCCATTGTAATCAATTAATTTAATCTTTGTGGTATTTAAAATAGATAGTGGTCTAACATGAAAAGAATCCACCATTTCTCTTTAGTTTGCATCAGTAGAGGCATTAAGGAAGCTCTTAGGTACTGGAAATTCTCCCTGTGGTGTAGAATAAGAACCTAATCTTCATCCATGGCTTTTATTCAGCAGAGACCAACTCATAATACTAAAAGCAATATGGAAGAGAGAGTAATTAAAATGATGCTGGAGTTTTGGTTATATTTTAATAAGTCAGTAAAGCGGAATTGTGGATGATAGTTAATGTTGTTCTGAAGATCATTAGTTTTTGCCGATTCCTTAGTGGAGAAATTTGCCAGACATTTTTTCCCCCTTATTGTTTCCCTTACCAGCCACACCAGTCATAAGTGTCTTAGGAAAGATCTAACTGCTGCATTATAAACATGGACTACAGTGAAGCTGTTGGCTTTCTTGCTCTAAGGGTAATCAGTGGGAGGAATAAAGATAGGTTTTGACCTTTCAATATTTCTTTATTTTGTAAGCAATACAGCATTTTCTTAAAAGAAAGAATACAGATTTAGAATTTTAAAAATCACCTCTTACTCCACATGAGACATTTGTTTTCACATCAAAAAGCTTTTTAGTACATATATACACTTTATATCATGAATATGTATCATTCTAGCAGCAGTAGCAACAGCAGCAGTAGTTATAGCAGCTAACATCTACTGAACATTTATTATTTGCCAAATACAGTTCTAACATCTGTATTAAATTTTCACAGCAACCCTGTTAGGTAGGATTTAATATTCTTCTAGTTTCATAGGTGGGAAAGCTGAGACGCAGAGAAATTAAACAACTTGCCCAGTCACATAGCTAATAAGCTGCAGACACGGAATTGAAACCCAGGCAGTCTGACTCCACACTGTAGGCTCTTGTTATTCACTCAACAATATATATCATGATCAGCTTCCAGTGAATTAACATCATCCACAGCATTGTCTTGATTGATGCATGAGATTCCATTTAACCAATCTCCCATTATTGGATATTTGTTTCCAATTTTTCCATGATACAAACACTGTTATGATAAACATACCACTATATATACATCATTACATGTCTGTCTTGTTCTTTCCTTAGATAAAGCCTATAAGTAGAATTATTGGATTTTTTTTTTGAGACTTGTACAAATTTTCAAATTGCCTTCCAGAAAGATTTTTTAACACTTACATTATAGAGTGTAAATTTCCACGTGTCACCAGTAATGATTATTATTCTTTCTAAATCTTTGTCTCTCTGACACAGGGAGAATTGTATTTATTCTTTTTTAAAAAAAAATGTTTAGGGCTTCCCTGGTGGCGCAGTGGTTGGGAGTCCGCCTGCCGATGCAGGGGACACGGGTTCGTGCCCCGATCCGGGAGGATCCCACATGCCGCGGAGCGGCTGGGCCCGTGGGCCATGGCCGCTGGGCCTGCGCGTCCGGAGCCAGTGCTCCGCAACGGGAGAGGCAGCAGCAGTGAGAGGCCCGTGTACCGACAAAAAAATGTTTAATTAATTAATTAATTAATTTTTGGCTGCGTTGGGTCTTAGTTGTGGCACGTGGGATCTTTCGTCGTAGCGCGCGGACTTCTCTCTCTCTAGTTGTGGCACGTAGGCTCCAGAGCACGTGGGCTCTGTAGTTTGTAGCACTTGGGCTCTCTAGTTGAGGCGCACGGGCTTAGTTGCCCCGCGGCATGTGGGATCTTAGTTTCCTGACCAGGGATCAAACCACGTTCCCTGTGTTGGAAGGCGGATTCTTTACCACTGGACCACTAGGGGAGTCCTGTATTTATTCTTTTATAAGGTTAAACTCTTTTTTCCAAAGAGTTATTAGATATTTATATTTCTTCATTAGTGAATAGTCTGTTTTCATCCTATTTTATTGCGAGGGTGTATCATTTTTATTAAGGATACACTGTCATTATATGTTAAAGAGGTCGAATTTTTGCCTTATACAAATATTTTCTCCAAGAAATTTTACATACAGATTAAGTCAATTTTTTTATACGTGAAAGTCTCAAAGACCATCCTTTAATAAAAAGAGGCTCAGAAAATATATGACTTAACCTTTATAAAAACAATTGAGGATGTCCTTCAGTCAGCGATAAATGAAAAAAAATTAAGAACTCACAAATAGGGAAGTCAGTGTTAACAGGGGATAATTTTTAAAAGTACTATTTGGCGGTCCTTAGGTTCACCTCAAGAAATGCTTTATTTTCATATGAAAATATGAACCACTATGACCTATATGAACTATGGATCACTTTTGCTTTTCATCTATAAAAGTGTCTTTTTTTTTTTTTTTTTTGGCTGCATTTCAGTAGTCATGGGACGGGCTCAGTAGTTGTGGCTCACGGGCTCTAGAGCGCAGGCTCAGTAGCTGTGGTGCACGGGCTTAGTTGCTCCGTGGCATGTGGGATCTTCCCGGACCAGGGATCGAACCCGTGTCCCCTGCCTTGGCCGGCGGATTCTCAACCACTGAGCCACCAAGGAAGCCCTATAAAAGTGTCTTTATTAAGATATTTTTTCTTTATAAATGATTTTGTAGAAAAACAAATTCTCATTTTCAGAAATTTGACCTATACCCCACTATCATCCCAAAGAATGGATTTTTAAAACAGGTTGTAATCATGGAAGATGAAAATGCCAAAGGAGAGACTTTATAAGTCTTTTGAAAACTTTTGATGGCTGTCTAAAAGAATGTAGAATCTCTAGAAATTAATTTAATTCAAAAAATTTCCCCCCAAATTTAAAGATACTTCATTTAAATTGTATTGAGTCAAATGCTTCACAACTGTGTAGGACTTGGTGTGATCTCAAGTAACTTGGCTTAAAAACAAATTTATTGTAAGAAAATTATCTTCAGTGGAGACAAAGGCCTTTTTCCCCCCCTTTTTTTCGTTTGAGAGAGGAAGATGAGAAGTGCTCTTTTGGGGACAAGTCTCCCAACAGAAGAGAATCCTTTAGCAGCAAGAATAAACAGCTTTGGCAGAAAGCCACCCTCCAAAGGAAAAGGACTTAGGGCACGTTTTGAACTAGGGAGTAGTAATGAGCTCCAAGGCAAAAAGGATATATCCCTGGCACAAGGGGTGGGTCAATACCAGACTGTCTGGGTGGAAATACTGCTTACAAAAGCTCCATAGAGCTGCTTCATTAGAAAGTGATGCATTTTGTGATACACCCCTTTTGCCAGTTCTCTAGGGAGGATTAGTTACTGTTCCAAGGAAGTGATTGTATTTTACTCAGGGCCACATTGTTCCCTTTAGGCTTCATTACAACAACAGCAGCAGCAGTTGTAGTAGTAATAAAATGTAAGTCCTACAAACCTGGATTGTTTTCTGACCCTTTTCCCTTCATTTTCTAGAAAATAAATTACTTATGCATCTACAAAAGTGGATTAATGATTAATTTGAAGGAGAGTCTCATCTTTAATTTTAAAATGCTTTGAAATTCTTTTGTGATGTTGCATATATAGAAAATACTTTTTGCTCATTATATTTCTGGGGCGAGTGTGGGTATGTATGTATGCTCACTCATGCATGTATTTAGCTTATATTTTCAAACTGATGTTTTCAGTAGAGGTAATTGCTATTTGTTTGAATAAATATACTTTGAGAGATGGATGAGAGGCAGCCATCCCATCCATGTGTAATTACATGTTTAATTATATGTGACATTGCTGATTTGGTGTGGTTGGATATGATATTCGTGAAGATTTAGCAGGATGGTAAGAAAAGCCAACTATTTGACTTAACCATTTGAGTATTCATTTCTCTTTGATTCCAAATTTCTGGGATTAAAACAGTGGGTGGAATGGCGGCAGAGATCCCCATACACATTCCTTCAGAGACAGAGAGAATAGAACTGCTCCAAAGCAAAGTTTCTTTTCGCACTCATTCAATTAACAGTCCTTCACTGAGCATTTACTATATGCCAGATACAGATTTGTTTTCTGTGCCATTCCTTCCTCAGAATCCACTCCTTGCTTTGTAAAGGCCTCATTTCTTCCTCCTTCACATAACCCCAGCAGACACACAGCGTCTTTACTGAAAAGGTCTGGGTCTTCCTGCATGGAAACTCAACTCCTGTATCTCCTTCCTCGATGGCCCTGCTAGGGTGGAGTTTTATTTGTAATATTTTTTTTTTTTCCATAAATTAAACCCCAAGATGGGAAAGTGTTTTAGAAAAAAAAGAAGAGATTAATGTCAGGAGCATTTTCTCATGTTATGTGAACTTGTAAACTTTTTTTTTTTGCGGTACGCGGGCCTCTCACTGCTGTGGCCTGTCCCGTTGCGGAGCACAGGATCCGGACACGCAGGCTCAGCGGCCATGGCTCACGGACCCAGCCGCTCCGCAGCATGTGGGATCTTCCCAGACCGGGGCATGAACCCGTGTCCCCTGCATCGGCAGGCGGACCCTCAACCACTGCGCCACCAGGGAAGCCCACTTGTAAACATTTTAATGGCTGCGTGTTATTCCATTGTATGCCTCAATTTCTTAACGTTCACCCAAAACTTGGTTCCTAATTTGGATTTATTTCCTTAGGGTGAGATTACTAAGTCATTGTTCATGAATATTTGTAAGACCCTTAATACAAATTGCCAAACCATTTTCAGAGAGTTTGTAGCAACTTATGGTCCCATTAAGGGTCTATTTACTGTTCATATTATAGCACCTTTACCCTCATCGAATACTAAAACTTTAAAAATCTTCACTGATTTTTGGGGTTTAATTTACGTTTTTCTTATTACTAGTGAGACTGAACATTTTCTACATGGTTATTAGACATTTTTCCTTTCTCTTTCCTGGGTTGTCTGTATATGTCCTTTGCCTGTATTTCAAGTTTTTGTATTTTTGTCATTCACTTGTGTAAATTTATTTCATATTAAGGATGTTAACATTGTCTTAATATTTATTTACCACGTTTGGGTAAAAATCTCTCCGATTACATTATTTGCAATCATATTATCACTTAGAGCATATGGCTTATTATGTTCAATGAGATCAGCTTTATATCATTTTATGTAGGAGGTAGTTTTCAATGTTTAAAAATATAAGAATACATACTTTAGAGTCAAGAAAAAAAATCTATTCCAGAAACTTCGATAAAATAAAGGGAGAATGTATAAGAGTTAAATTGCAAGGGACCTGGGTCCTATCAGTGCTTCTGTATTGACATTTGTATTCTTACTGCTTACTACAAAACTGGTGTGCTTATTACAAAACTGTGAGAGCTGTGCCCAGACAAAAGACTTGAGGACAAGTAATGAAATGCTTTGTAATTTACTGGATTCCATTTAAAATTCTAGTCATCCCTCATTCCTATACCTCTAGAGGCCCTGAATAGCAGTCCCTCATATGTTCTCCTTTTCCTTTTAGACAATTCTTCCTCTCTTCAGGAAGATGAAGAGGTAGAGATGGAGGCCATCAACTGGCAGGCCAGCAGTCCAGCTATGAACGGACATCCCGCCACTCTAGTGACCTCTGCTCGTTTCCCTAGCTGGGTCACTTTTGATGACAATGAAGTCAGCAGCCCTTTGCCACCAATCACCTCTCCTCTGAAGCCGAAAACACCACCTCTTGAATCTGTGATCCCAGATGTACCTTATAACTCAACTGGGTCATTTAAGAAGAGGGAACGTCCCAAGAGCACTTTGATGAACTTCTCCAAAGTTCAGAAGCTGGACATTACCTCCTTAAACCATCCGCCTTCTGTGCCTGAGGCTCCTCTTTGGAGGGCAACCAATCCTTTTCTGAATGAGACTCTGCAGGATGTACAACCCTCCCCTATAAACCCTTTCCGCGCTTTCTTTGAGGAGCAGGAGAGGCGCTCCCAAGACAATTCCATGTCTGGTACCACAGGCAAAAGCCAAAGAGATTCTCTCATTGTCATCTACAAGGATGCCATCAGTTTTGATGATTCAAGCAAAAACCAGTCACACTCTGATGCTGTTGAAAAACTCAAACGACTCCAACTTGAGGATCCTGATCACTTAGGGAGTACAACACTCCCTGATGATGACCCAATAGCCTGGATTGAACTAGATGACCACCCACCAGGTTCCGCACTGTCCCAGCCCAAGGATGGTTGGCCCATGATGCTTAGGATCCCTGAGAAGAAAAACATCATGTCCTCTAGGCACTGGGGACCCATCTACATCAAACTGACAGACAGCGGGTATCTGCAGCTGTATTATGAGAAGGGCTTAGAAAAGCCATTCCGTGAGTTCAAGCTGGAGATCTGCCATGAGATTTCAGAGCCCCGGCTCCAAAACTATGATGAGAACGGCAGGATCCATAGCTTGCGGATAGACCGCGTCACCTACAAGGAGAAGAAGAAATACCAGCCTAAACCTGCCGTGGCCCACGTGGCCGAGAGGGAACAAGTGATTAAGCTGGGCACCACCAATTACGATGACTTCCTGAGCTTCATCCGTGCGGTTCAGGACCGTCTCATGGACCTGCCAGTGTTGTCAATGGACTTGTGCACAGTTGGCTTGAACTACCTTGAAGAGGAGATTGCAGTGGATGTCCGAGATGAATTCTCTGGCCTTGTGAGCAAAGGAGACAACCAGATTCTCCAGCACCGTGTCTTGACACGGGTCCACATCCTGAGTTTCCTCTCTGGCCTTGCCGAGTGCCGCTTGGGTCTCAATGATGTCCTCGTCAAAGGGAACGAAATCGTTTCCCGGCAAGACATCATGCCCACCACCACCACAAAGTGGATCAAGCTCCACGAGTGCCATTTTCACAGGTGTGTGGACGAGGATGTATTCAACAGCTCACGGGTTATTCTGTTCAACCCTTTGGACGCCTGCCGACTTGAGCTAATGAGGTTCAGGACAGTATTTGCCGAGAAGACCTTGCCATTCACACTCACGACTGTGGCAAGCATCAGTGGGGCAGAGGTGGAGGTACAGAGCTGGCTGAGGATGTCATCTGGCTTCTCCTCTAACTGTGATCCTCTCACTCAGGTTCCCTGTGAGAATGTGATGGTTCGCTACCCTGTGCCCAGTGAGTGGGTGAAAAACTTCCGCAGGGAAAGTGTCCTGGGGGAAAAGTCTCTGAAAGCCAAAGTGAACCGGGGGGCAAGTTTTGGCTCAACTAGCTTGTCTGGCTCTGAGCCTGTCATGAGAGTAACTCTGGGAACTGCAAAGTATGAGCATGCCTTCAACTCCATTGTGTGGAGGATAAACCGACTGCCTGACAAAAACTCAGGTAGGCAGGGCCTTCTCTTCTGTGAAAACCGCCACATGGTTGTGAAAGAGCTGGGATCAAAGTTCCACATTCACTTTCCCTATGAAGGGCTGGTTTTTGTTATGTGATAGGAATGATGATGGGGAGGGATGGGGGAATGGGGGACCAGAAAAGCAAAAATATTTGAGCAAAGTACTTAACAAACATGCATGACCCAGTTCACTCCATCTTTCTCCTCTACTATCACACTTCTTCCATAAAACTATGCATTCTTCTTAGCTGGGCTGCTAAGCAGATTTCCTAGGCAGCTTATGATTCTGTATTCTTTTCTGACTCATTAAAGTTTTATCTGGTGTTGGAAGCTATCCTTTTCCAGATCCTAGAAGGCTTCCGGGTTTTGAAGAGATGTCTGTGCCCCAAGTATAGGTAAAAGAGCCGGTTTATGGCCAATCATGTGTACAGTACAGGTCAAGAGTTAGATTTATGATTCCAGTCACCCTGTGCAAGGCCTGTCAATCATAACATCCCAAGTTCAGAGCCAGGATCTGGAGATGGGGAAGGGGCTTCTGATCAGACTGAAGATCCAGCCAGGACATGAAGGTCCAAAAGGACTGAAATCCAAAAGGACAAAAAGGGAAGGGATGTTTAATTTAAACAAAGGAGACAGTTTACCAGCCCTAGCTGGCCTGCTCACAGCTAGCAGGGGTGCTTCTGTGCTTGAGTGAGCCTGAAGGCAATGACTTTCCTCATGGGTCCAGTGAGATTTGGTGAAATGACAAAACTAAGGAGTAATCAAACCAGTTCTAATAGCTTTGTTTCTTAGAGTAAGTTTGGGTGACCCCAGTGGCAGGCAATAAGCCCAGGATCCTGTGACCCTTTAAATCACTTTTCTTCTTGTTTATAATAAACTTTGCTCATCTGTTTAAAAAGTGGGTATTTGGGCCAGGAAAAAAAAAAAAAAAAGAAAAGAAAAAGAAAGAGAGAGGTTTGGAAAAACTGTTGGTTAAAGTCTTTCTCTTATGCAGCTATTCTTTTTTCCATTCTCACTATTAAATCCTAACAGTATGTTTGGAGTCTTCATTTCCTGTTCTGAGTGTGGAGTGGCTGTGTTACCCTAAATGTAAAACAATGTGAAGCCAAGAAGCAATACGATCTGGCCAACTCCCTAGGCAGGCCAGGCAGTGGACACACACCAGGGCTTTCTTGTCAGACACTGGGTGTAGCAGTGCAAACTGAAAAGACAATTGGACCTCTGTGTTTGAGGCTGGATTTGCCACCCCCTATTTCTAAACTGACAGAATTTTTAACATAAAGTCTTCCTCTCTGAGCTTGCTTATTCATTTCCCTGAAATCAGCACTGTATTCTCCTGGTGATAGCACTGTGATTTCTGCCTCAGCCATGAGGCCAATGTGAATTGATGGCAGAAAGGAGAAACCCTCAATTCTCCTTTGGCACGGATGCCCTTGAGAAGAGAACTGAGGTAACGGGGAAAATTACTGTTTAACCCGCAAGAGGCTTGATGTGAGAAAAGACCTCGGGTTTATGCTTACTGGAATTTTTAGCTCTGCAATTTACTAAGCATGTATTCAGATCACTTCATTATAGAATAACTGGATTTTCGAGCTGGAAAGGATCTTGGGGATAACTTAGTTAAATCTCTCCATTCCACAGATGAGAAAATTAAGGACCGGGAGTGACGTGACTCATCACATCCAGGGGTCTTTTTCTCCATACCACAGCTGCCTCTTAGTAGATGACACAAAACAGACACAAACTCAAAGTTACTTCCACCATGAGAACAGATTTTCAGTTTTCTCAGTGCGTACACACATACCTCATTTGTTTCAAAGTTCTTTCTCTCAAATATTTAAAAGTACCATGTGAGGGGCTTTATAAGCAGCAAAGACTGACTGGCTTCTTTTAGCAAAAAGAAAGAAATTGTTGGAAAGATATAGGTAGCTCACAGAACTGAAGGAACAAGCAGGCTTCAGAAAGGATAGCTCTTGATAGCAGGAACTGTGGATGTCTCCTCAGGCTGCAGCCTTTGGGACAAACCATCACAGGCCATTTTCTGTCCTTGTGCCACTTCCCAAGAGTAAAAGGGAGGACAGGGCATTTTAACTGACATGACCATCAAGATGACATGCAGTGCTGGGGAAGAGTATTTCTCGAAGAGGAAGAAAAAAGAAAAAACAAACAAAAAAGATTGTTACCACAATAAAAAGGGAGCAGATGCAGGGCATGGAATAAATAGTCCTCAGCAACCACTTTTCTTAATGCTTCCCAGCAGGGTAGTGTTAAGTAGGCTCAAGGCCAAGTAAATGCAGCCTATATACTACATATGTATTTCTAGATTACTGGAACCTTATTTGTGAATGATTTTTAAAATACATAAGGACAGCATAAGGATATTTGGGGATATTTCTCACTTAAACCTACTCCCCACTCAATTACTGCTTTTGCTGTCATGGTTGTGTATTTTTAGACATGAAATCCCCCCAAGAGCTTCTTATTCTACTTCTGGCCAATGGTATATTTCTGTATCAGTTCAGGAAATTAATAGCACTCTTTTTCTGGAAACTTGAGATGTACAGGATCTGAATTCCAGTCAGAATACAAGTTCTTACCATTGCTGGCATTCTCTGTGCCCAGCCCCTGCCCTCGCCATCCACTGCTCCATCCATGAAGCCAGAGAATTGATGATGATCTGTTAGTAACTGTCCCTTTTCTGAGCTCTTCTTAGTCTTGAGATAGCTTTGGGAAGGTGCCTTTTATAGGCCATTTTTCATAATCCTCACACCTCTATTTACAGTGAAAGAGGACTGAACCTCTGCACATCTGCTCCCACCTGCAGTAGCCCTGCAACCCTAGCCCCAATAGGTAGGATGGTCAGACTGCAGGGCAGCATGGGCCAGCAGGTTGACATCCTGGGCTTTGTCGGCACCTCAAGCCTGCAGCCACAGCAGGCTTATCCCAATCAAGCCATCAAAAGGCTAACAAGCTGCCACTGGATTCCAACATGGCTCCCACCAGCAGGGTCCCTCTATCTGTGCTCTCCCAGGACCCCTCCCATCCTAATCCCAAGAGCTTCCCTTTAATCCTAGAAGGCACCAGAACAAGTTTCTGTGCTTTCCCAGATTGTCTGCCAGGAAACAAAACATTCTGTTATGCATAGGTAGCTCTCTTTGCTGGAATTCCAGTTCTCATTAGATCAGGTGAAGGGAAAACAATTCCAATATGATTCCCCTTTTATGGAAAATAGAAATCTGAATTTTAATATTAAATGTTCTCAGCTTCATCAAGGAAGATGACATAATGTGAGCTCATTAGTTCATTAACATGAATTAAATTATACTAGCTTTCAAAATTGTACTTCCCTACCTGTCCACTAGCCCTACACATCCATTAGCTGATGCTAGAACTCAAGAGAGAATGTTGCTTTCATAGAATTTGCTGTGAATGTGCTTTGGTGGGGTGAGACGAGGCGGCCAGTTTTGTCGAAAGTTATGATTTTCAGTGTTCCAACAATGTGTAAATAAGGGTAATTAGATAAAACTGTTGTTCAGGTTGCTATTGAATTAAATTAAGAAACTCCTCTAAATACTTCGTAATGATCTAAATCTATAGCAATATATTGAGAGGAGTGTAGGACATAATTTGGAGTCAGTTAGATAATGAGTTTTATTCCCAGTAGTACAAGTTAATGGCTGTGTGACCTCAGGCAATTTACTTAAACCTTTCAGAGAAATCTCAAGTTTCCTCTTTTATAAAATAGGGTTATTAACACCTAGCTCATTAAGAATGGAATTAGTAATGTTTTTAAGTGTTTAGCACAGTCTCTGGCCTGTAATAAGTGTTCAGTAAGTGACAGCTATATAATTACATCTGTGGTACACAATTTTTAAAAATTGGATTCATTTTCAAATAATGTAATTTTTACTACTACATATATCTTAAATTCCTTTCCTAAAAAACTGCAATTTTTTCAATTAATTTTCCAAAGTATTACTCTTTAGAAAGACCCATTGAAATATGTTACATTTGTGAAACAGAGCAAAACAAATACTTCCCTCTGTTATGTTTTCCTTGGAGAGCGGGTGTGTATGTCCTCAGGCTCCGAGATTAAAAAGTCCTGCCCAGACCAATAAAGGAAATTGGAACTGTTTATTTGGGGAAACTCGGATAACTAAGGGCTGTTTCAGTTACATAATGAAGTCAGAGTCATATGGTTTATCCACAGTGAGTTGCTTTATGGGTTTCTTACAGCTTCCTTTTTCTCCACCCCTGTCACCCTGCAAACCTGTCTTGAGGTTTGAGGACTGTGAGGTTATGACTCAGACAAACGGGTTAAGAACATCTGGGAGTCAGACTGCTGGGTCCAGTTCTTGGCTCTGCCACTTTCTAGCTATGACCTTGGGCAGTTGACCTTACCTCCCGACGCCTTAGTTTCCTCATTTGTGCAACGTAATAATTATGACCTCAAGGGACTGCTATGAAGACGCAGTGAGAAAGTCTGCATAAAGCACAGTACTTGGCTTAGAGTTATCAACAAACGTTTCCTGTTACATCTGATGAACGAGGACGATGCTGCAATGGTGATCATCACAGAACTAAGTTCTGACTCTTTTCCCTCAAATAATCTAATAACAATCCTCAAATGAAAATCAAACCATAAGTTTGCCTTCCAAATACAGTAGAACTAGCCATAGATAGAGTTAAATAGCGGTAAGGGATGATGCCTGGCATTATCCAGCCTACCCTTTTCCACCACCCCCCAACTCGCAGTGGCACATGAGGAACTGAGGCCTGGAGAGAACAAAAAGGACTTGGGTGTGGGATCTCTGCACTCAGGAGAGCTGCAGGTCAAACCCAGGTATCCTATTAGTCTGTGTTCTCTTCAGCGTTCCACATGCTTCCCTAAAGCATATGTGCTGTTTCTAAAGGCTTTGTCATTTTTATATGCCGTTCACCAAAAAAAATGCCAAAAGCATTTTTTTAAAAATATCAAATGCTGGGCTTCCCTGGTGGCACGGTGGTTGAGAGTCCGCCTGCCGATGCAGGAGACATGGGTTCGTGCCCCGGTCCGGGAAGATCCCACATGCCATGGAGCGGCTGGGCCTGTGAGCCATGGCCGCTGAGCCTGCGCGTCTGGAGCCTGTGCTCTGCTCCGCAGCGGGAGAGGCAACAACAGTGGGAGGCCCGCATACCGCAAAAAAAAAAAAAAATGACCTACTGAATTATTTGCCTCAGACGAGTGGGGTGAAATGGCTATTTTGTTTCCTTCCCTCCCCATCCCTTCCCTTCCCTTTGTTTCTTTTTTCTTTTCTCCAGCCCCTTCCCCTCTTCTTATTTCTTTTCTGCCCCTGATTTTAATGATGATGGGATGCTAGTGGAAGGGCAAATCAATCATTTAGAACTGGTAAGTCTCTCAGACTGCTATGCCAGGAGTCTGAGGGAACAACACATGCCTCTGGGTGGATGGTGGGTCTGAATCTTGCCTCAGACTTCCTTTGTGGGAGGCAGCTGAGCATTTATTGAACCTCCCTAAGGAGAAATGTCTTGAGGAGTGAGATGATGCAGTAAAGAGTCAAAAATGCACTCCAGAGAGGACATGTGACGTCAGATTTTAAATAATTCTCTTCTTCATAAGGAAATTGAACAAGAATGAACTTTTCCCTGAGTAAAGTGAATGTGGAGTCCTAGGAACTCAAAAGAGAATCTGTTGAGTGAATAAACTGACCGATGAGGAAAAAAGAAAAGAGGTTTATGAAAGTAAAATATGGAGAATAAGAGGAAAAGGTTACTTGAGGTTCCAAAATACCCCATTTCTGCTTACTACATATATATATATATATATATATATATCAAATGCTATTAAGAAAATTCATCTTCCAAAGGAAATTGATGATTTTGCTCCAGGTGGCTGTCTTTGATGTTTTATTACGTGCTGAGTGCTGATCTCTTTTATTCCTTTCTGCCAATCTACAACCTCTATTTCATAGTATTTACACTGTGTTCACATAGCACTCTGAGCTGAGCAGGCAGAATGCACTCCATTTCTCAGGTCATGGGTTTTATTGCTAGGATACCAGGCTACTGTAGTCAGATAGTGTTATGTCAAAGGGTCTGAAGCACGTGCAGTGTGATTTCTGCCGAGGCAGATCCTCTGCTCAGAGTTGGATGCTCTTAAAGACTGCCAGGCCTCCTTTAGTTTGTTACTGAGGCTCTTCCACTTCCTCCCCGAAGAACCTGAACCCTAGATTCTTTTTCTTTCATAGCTTCTGGTCACCCACACTGTTTCTTCTGCCATCTTGAACTTGGCTCTGACCGGGAAGTGCCTTCCAGATTTGCCAATCACATTAGCGTCGAGTTCAGCATGCCTACAACTTCTGCCTCCAAAGCTGCCGTAAGATCCATCTCTGTGGAAGACAAGACCGACGTCAGGAAGTGGGTCAATTATTCTGCACACTACAGCTACAAGGTAGCCTCGGGAGGCATCTGCCTAATGTTTCCATGTTTGTCTGTGCACCCCCATGCCCTCCCCCTTCTCATTCCTTTTAGCAGTGCCTGCCCAGGGTGCAGGGTATTCTCCTACCACCTTGCAGGCGGTTTACCATGCATAGCTGTGGTTGAGTCTGCTCTGAGTTAAATGAATAATCTCTCTAGCAGGCAAGAGAAGGGTTGGAAAGAGAAGTACAGGCTGATGAAGGAGGAGTATATAATGTCTTTCAGTCATCATGAACAACAACAGAGTAATGGGGTAATGGGATTATTATTACTCATTTGTCATATAATTTATGTGCAGGGGAGTGAGTTTGGAAGTGGAGAGAGAGAGGGTCAGGAAAATGCTAACCCAAAGCATATATTTCAGCTACAGGTATTGATGAAGTGGATCTGAATGAAGTTTACATAGTGAGGTATGACACTAATGACAGTATGACAGTATGTCACAGTGAAGTGTGACATATACCAAGTCATACAACCTGGTCACTGGGCTATAACTGGACAAACTCAAAAGCCAGGCAAGCTTCTGTAATAGTACCGGGATCAGGGCTATGAAGGAGGAAATGAAGTTGGAGATTTCCGACACAAATAGTGATTGTATCCTGAGTAGTTAGAGATTCAGTAGGAGAAGATTATATGCCAAAGACGGAAAACAGGGGGTTACTGAAGAAGGAGTTGGCAAAGTGGTTTCATAATTTTCTATGTGTAATAACATCCTTAGATTTATATGATCATTTAATTGTTCTTTAAATATTTCCTTACTTGTGTGATTTAAAACATTAAACTACCAAAAAGAACAAATACTCCATCTTGTGGCCAGGAAAAAACCCAGCACTTTCCTCAAACATGACCCTAGTCAGCTGTTCTGTCTTGAATTGTTTCCCTCATCATAAATATCCAAGTGGTATTGAGAAGAGCGGCTTTAATTATGAAACTCCTTCAGCTCAAAGGATTCCCTGCCTGATTTATCAAAGGCTTCAGATGAGGTGTATCACTCTCAAGGCAAGATTAATTTATTAATCTCTTTACAGTTACAGCTACAGTATTTTCCAAAAGATATAGGCAGAACCGTAAACACTACAATACTTATCCATTTGGGGACTTTTTAAAGGGATAAAATAACGGAGAGTGTAAAGAGCCAGCTGCAAAGGAATTCATTCATTTGATAAACCTTTGTGATTGCCTGCTGTATGCCCATATTATTGGGGTACAATAGTGAACAAGGGCCTGCCCTGTCCTACGAAGTCTGTGGTGTAGCGGGTACAGGGTGTAGTGGGAATATACACAGGGGAGCACCTGACTCTACCTGGTGAGTCACGAATAGCTTCACAGAAGAGGTGACCTTTGAGTAGCTGTATAAGGCAAAGAATAAGAATTTTCCAGGTGGACTGAGAGGGAGAGGAATTCCAGACCAAGCAAAGGGTATGTGCAAAGACAGAGCCATAATATACACACGGCCAGTAGCTTGGTGTGACTAAAGCCCAGAATATTAACCAAATTACAAGGACTCTCAAAGAACCTAGTGAGGTTTTCTCTTTTGGTTTATTTATTTGTTGGGATGTTTTCCTGATATTTCTCTCCAACTTCTATTCTTGACAGGTGGAAATTGAGCAAAAAAAGAGTTTGAAGCCAGACTTTGAAGGAGATGAAATGGAAAATCCCAAGGAGTGTGGGGTCCAGTGATGAAGCCCTACTGCAGGGGGCCCTGACCTAAGCATCACGACAGGATGTCTACCTGAATAGCTGAAGTTCAAGGCACTGCCTACCATGGCTACTCCATGTTGGGAACAGTGTATTGGACCTCCCTGTTTGTAGTTACCTGTATTCTAACAGGAAGCCCTAAGGTGCTTGCTTTGGAGAGGCTCTGATCATGCCTGAAGCACCTGCGTCACCTGACTTTTTGGAGCTTACTGTATAATTAAGCCTCCCCTCCATCTCCACTCTGCTTATCTCACAGCACTTGGGTATGGTTTGTGACTGATAAAGTCAGGAAAAGAAACTCCCAACACCATTGTTGGCATGATTTCCTTCCGATGTTCATCTGTCACTTACATCAGTTTCTGGAAAACAATCTTGAGAAGTTAATTAACTAAGACTCCATCTCTGTCACTCCCCTTAGAAAAAGTTGAGAAAAGGTACAAAACCGATTTCCTCTTTGGGTCTGCTAGACCTTTCATAGGTGTCTCCATTCTTCAACTGTTAACACTATGCAACAGAAGTTTTTGAGATGCTTCCCTCCTGGTTCTAGATAGTGTTGACTGAAACACTTTTTCCATCTTTCTAAGGCATCAGTCCCAGAGTTCATCACCCTGAGTCACAACAGACAATGGAAAAAAGGCAGAAGAGAACACTTCTAAATTCTGTGATTAGCCCCACATTCTGCAAAGAGTGGCTACTGAAGGGAAAGCAAAATTGAGCTTACTTTTCTTCATTCTGGGGAAAAAGAACATTCATTGTAAGATGATCTTCAATTCAGGAGACAGCTTAAATCTCAGTGAATTTCCAAATTCACACTGAAAAATATAGGCCATTTCTGATTCCTGAAACAGATGGATACATATATCTCAGGCATTTGTCAGGGGCATTTGGGAACTCTCTTTATACCTCACAGCCAATAGACAGCTGCGTGTCTCTTTAACTCAAACTTTACAGGAAATATAAATTGAGAAGATCATTTTAAAAGCTGTTTCAAAACTGAGCTTGTATGAGCTTTTCCTAAAAGTTCAGAGTTTGATAATCACAGTATTGTAACAGATCTAAAAGGCAGAACACTCTAGGGTAGAGATGAGGGAAAGCCATATTTTTCTAATGTTGGGAACATTAAATCCTGATTCCAAGAATCTAGGACACTCAATATTCTTTCTCTTCATCTGTTCCAGCTCACATTCTGTACCTCTGCATCCCAAAGAGGATACGAGCTCAACAATTGAAAGGCAGCTTTTACCTGCCTTCCTGTTTCTCCCATGAAGAATAGAGTAAGGGTTATCTGATTTATAGATGACATAGAAATAGACATATAACTAGTCTGTTGACTGGCAGATTTGGGATTAGTTCATTCTGTGAATATTCACTGAATTCTGTGTATTGACATTAGGATATAGAAATCATTGTAATTTTTTGAAATACCTGAACATAAGACTGAAACTAAAAGGATGAAATTAAATAGGCATTAATGAGAAACTCTATATTCTGAGTTTCTTAAATGCAACCCACTAAGTACAAAATGGGGTACCTGTGTGTGTACGGATGTGTGTGTTCACCTGTGTGTTAATGGGAAGGGTGTTGGAAAGTCCTGGTTTCACAGCAGTTTTTGTATAAAATGTTTTCTTGGGGAAATGTGAGTTCAGTTTTGAATCGGGAGTATATCATAGCTATTCACAAAACTAATGCATTCAGCCTGTGGTAACAGAAGTCTAGGGAGTCCTGCATGCTGCACTGGTCAGTCCACATCTGGATGGAGGGCTGGGTTCAATTCTGGGAACCACATTTTAAGAGAGATGTTAATAAATTGATTGTGTCCAGTCAGGTGGCCAGGGTTGTGGAGAGTGTGATTATACATGGAATAGGGGAATACTTCCTCTGAAGAACAGAAGGTATAGCTGGAAAGGGAAAAAGAGGGAATGATACAATAGCTGCCTTGAAATCTCTGTTGAGCTATAAAAGGGGAGAGGAATTGGACTTCTCCTGTGTTGCTTCAAAGGGCAAAAAGAGGAGCTTTATAGATGACAGATGTTTGCTTCAATATAAGAAAGAACTTTGTAATAAGAGTTGTTCTAAAGAGGAATGGACTCAAACAGTAAAACTTCCAGTTGCTGCAAATGCCCAAAGGCTAAAATAACCCATCCTAAATGCTATGAAAGGGACTCTTAGATTGGATTTGGGCTAGATTCTTAACAAGATCCCTTCTACATATAGGTTTAGTTTCAACAGTATTAGGACTCTGTTTTTAGTTTGATAAGTGGTTTTTCATGCTCTTTGAAATACAGTGGAGTCCCCTAGAGGTCTTTGTCAACCGAGGACTCCAAGGCCTAGCCCTTCCCCTGTTGTGCTAAAAGCACATGAGACTCCTTATAGAAACATCAAAATGGGTTGAAGAGTTGGCAAGGTGAAGGTCATTCTAGCACCTTCTTTACCCAAGGTTAGCACCTGCTGCACCCTCTCAAGATCTCTGCTTCACCTGCTAGCATCACATGTGTATCGGTGGTTGGACCCTTTTTTCCTGTTGGTTAATTCTCATTGCCTTTGTACTTTCACCTGGACATTTTTTTTTTAAACCAAGGGATGGGAAAATCCCTTCCATGCTATCTACATTCAGCAATCAGATTATCATTCATTTTTAAAAACCTACCACCTTGATTTCATCAGATTTCTTTTCCCTCTACTGTTTTTTGGAAGTTGATTATGGGTAGCATTTAGGGGGTTGGGAAATATAATACTATATATTTTTAGATGTAGTTTCTATGTAGTTTTGTTAATAGCCTACATAGAAAACACTGTCGGGCAAATACCTTTTTGATATGCAGATTCTAAGTTTGCCACCCTGGACTTGGATTTTGTGTGTGTGGCCACAAATTATTTGTGGCCACCAATAATCCTTGTCTATGTTATCAGTAATGTGAAAATATTAGAAGTGAATTCATTTTACCAATACATAGTCTTACTATTAGAATATAAATTAGATGTCCCATGATATTAAGAGCTGTGCTTTTCTTTTTTGAGACTGGTGACTTCCTTTTTTGACTTTATAGTAAAGGAGGATGAGAGATGTACTCATGATATATCAAACGAGACTATGAGGTACTTTGTCGGTGCAACATTAAACTCCCTTTGCCACTCTTGTAAATATACTAGTTATGCCTTATCAAAATTGTGTATTTTACTTATATGAAATATAATCTGGACAGTTTTTTTTTTTCTTCTATTTTCTTCTCCCCGCCACCCCCCACCCCATGCAACCCTCCTGCATTATTGGCAGGGCTCATAACCCATGAGAACATTTTTTTTCTTTTTGGCTGTGCTGCATGGCTTGCGGGATCTCACTTCTCTGACGAGGGATTGAACCCAGGCGACTGCATTGAAAGCGCCGAGTTCTAACCACTGGACTGCCAGGGAATTCCCAAGAACATTCTTTTAATGTAAAATATTTCTTATTTGAAATTAATTTCCTTTCAAATCCTGTAGATGAGGGCAGGAGCTTATTTCCCTAGAAATTCATATTCCCAAGAAATGTGATCCATGGAGGCAAGAAATGGCTCTTATTCTTTGTTTCTAGTACCTACCACCAAGTTAGTTTGGAATATAATAAGTTTCAGCTACCTTAAATCCTGTGCTGCTAGGACAAACAGATATTAATGAAATAAAGGAAAATTACTTAGGTATTCAATAAATGTTTGCTGAATGAATACTGACGCTTAGACTCTAAGACTACCTAACCCTTACTTATCATCAAACACATTAAAGCACACAAGCATGCTTCTATTTCCTGGAGAACTTAAATAATTTTTCTTTCCTTGCCTCCACTGTCAACTAGTGATAACTGTCAGCACTTAAGCCCTTAATGTGCATCTGAACTTAAGCTACAGTATATCTTACTCATATTGAAAAACATTTTTGTGCCCAAAGATAACAATAGCACAGATGCTGTCACAGTCCAGATTATTGATTCAGTTTTGTTCTTGCAAGTCAGACGGCTCTGTGAGCCTAAGCCTTGCCCATTCGAATGGTGAGAGGGAGAAGAAAGCATTTAATAGAGTACATGGACAGTCTTGGTGTGCTAGGTCTTTGTTTTCCCCAGCATTAACCACTGACCAATGTTACTGCGCATTTATTTTGTCACCATAGTAAGAAAGATGGAGGCCTGGGGTAGCAAGGCTGAAACGTGTGAAGTGACATCATGATTTCAGAGCTGCTTTAAATCTCATAATAAGTGTCGTGGTGGGAAAACAGAGAATGATCTGAAATTTTTCTTAAAAATCTTTAAAACATTAAGTTGATTTGACTAGGAAGCACTGCCATTTAGCCTACTTTAAAGATTTTTCCCAGGTGGGAATGGTAACTTTAACTCTTCTACGAATGATGATTATAAGTTAATTCTAGCATATCTAGAGTTTAGGTCATGTTAAGAATGCAACAGGAAATTCAAACAAAACTGACCAAAAAGCTAAATCCACAAAAAATATTATCTAGTAAAGGAATTCTCTTAACATTTCACTAACAAGTGTCATTCAAAACATGACAGCTCTTATATAAAATTAGTCATAGCATTTTCACCAACTTCTAAACATATTGTCATTACCAATGTCTAAGTGCCAATTCTCTACAAGTCACCATCTCTCTACCATTTCTTAATTATGTTCTTTTTAAATGAAACTTGCTTTGGATATTGCAACTCATATTTACGTATTTAAAGAATTAAAAGTGAAAGAGACATAAATGTAGAAAATAAATGTGTGTGTCAGTAGTATTTTCCCATGTATTAACTAAAGTAGGAATATGGAATTTTTACATTTCTTATACTGTGCCTTAGCAAACCTGATTTAGAGTCTAGTCCTTTTAACAATTGGGGAAAAAAAAAAGTATCTCTGAATTTGCGATTCCAGGCCTGTAAAGGCAGAAACTATCCATAGCAATGTGTTTGGTAGTGCCTGGAGAGAGGCAAATAATAACTGCATGTAATGAAAAGCTATAAAAGAACAGAATCAAAAAACAGAATGGCAATATGAAAAAATAGAAATGACAAATACAGCACTGCCACCAAACCTCAAAATACTTGAACTAGGGGCTTCCCTGGTGGCGCAGTGGTTGAGAGTCCGCCTGCCGATGCAGGGGACACGGGTCCGTGACCCGGTCCGGGAGGATCCCACATGCCGCGGAGTGGCTGGGCCCGTGAGCCATGGCCGCTGAGCCTGCGCGTCCGGAGCCTGTGCTCCACAATGGGAGAGGCCACAACAGTGAGAGGCCCGCGTACTACTTGAAATAGAGGCCACCCCTTAAATGTAAGGAGCTCCAGGAATGATAAAAGATTGCCTAGCAGGGATAAACAACAGAATTAATTCAGTTCAACAAGTATTTGGTCAAGGTGCTGTCCTAGTAAACAGCTTCCCTAAAGGGAGCTAAGGCCAAACACAAGGACACGGAGGACTGTTGATGTAAAGACATTGGTGGGCGTGCCCTTTATCAAGGGAGATATGGGGTTTCTATGAATCTTTAAAGGACACAGTCATGAAGACAATCATCATGTTAAGTCACTTGCAATTCTCCCAGTTGGGCTTCAGAAACCTCAGCTAAAAAAGTGAGGACGCTGGACTGATTGTTCCCTCAGATCCTTTCCAGCTCCAGTGTTACGGATTATTTTACAAACTGTCTTTGGTGCCACTGTCAGTGATACTTCATGTCAATAGGACTCTTCATATAATCTTAAGAACCAAGAAGTTTAAAATTTGAATACTGGGAAAAGCAGCTGGCCCATCTCTTCTCTTTTAATGTCGCTATCCTTTACCATGTGCCCAGACGACCCTGCAGTCCTCTCTTTTGTAGTTGCCTTCAAAACGCAGATAAACATGGAGGATCAAAAGGACGGTGATGATCAGTTGGAACACTGCTCTGGAAGTTCCTCTGGCATCACTCAGCACAACAGTGGTGTGAAGGTGAAGAGGAACTGATAGGATTTGGGTACTACCTGAATTAGCAGTCGGTCTAACCCTCCAAGGGGCTGTGTCGGGATGATCAACAATTTTACAGATATATCCTTTTATACAAAAGACTGCAGAAATCGAGGGAGGAAAACACACTCAGTAAACATTCTGGGACTCTCTGTAACACAGTTATGGCAAAATGAGATGAAAGGGTCGGTCCTCCCTATCCTCACAGTCCCTCAGTAACATGAAAATGCAATTACTTTTTAAAAACGTGTACAAGCTACAAAATAGCATCTCTTTTGTGGTATGTGTTAGTTTGATTTTAGGTTCCTGTATTAAGAGTTGCTCAAATATAATGGCTCAATTCCAGCCGGACAAAGTAAAGGAATTTTAGCATCCTCTTCCTGTTCAGTCCCACCTTCTGCCTCAGATCAAACCCTCAGTGCTGGCCGTGGACACCATCTAGCCGCACTGTGACTGAAGCCTTAAGCACCGCTGTCTGGCCTCTGTGTGCTTCAGGGTCAGCACCCACATGTGGTTTCCAGTGGGAGTGGTTCTGGGAAAGCAGATGTGCAATCAGATCCTGACAGCAACCTGTCGGACCAAAGCATCTAAGGGTTTTGAAGTACTGGGGTGACAGAGGGAAGAATATGAACTCCTCTGACCCTAAGTCAGCATGCATTTAACCTTTGTGTCAGTCAACCTGCCAACAGAAGCTGGAGAAAGTTTACCATATTCAAGAAATGAAACACAATCAATCAGTGTTTTAAGCCAGGGAGCGCTAAAAGAGCACCCCCTCCTCACTCTCCATTTTTGTAACGCTCATAGAGCATTTCTATGTGTCAGGATGGAGGCACCCAAGATCCAGTGAATGATTCAGCTGATCCAAGGCTTGGCTTTTCCTTCCTTCCATCATCTATCCTCATTCAATGTAACTTCTTGTACTATGTGATTTATTTTATGTTAAAAACAGCTTACTTAAAAAAAATGTGCCTATGTGATAAAGTCTACACACTGGCTAACTCTATAGAGGTGAGGTTTTGTTTTTAATTGTTCTGCTGATTATCATCTGTAATACCCTTTTTGAGCTAGGGAAAAGAGCTGTTAATAAGAATTTTTAAACAAAATCTGTCACTATGCAAGATTTAATGAGGTCAAGCATAATAAAAAATATTTATTATTAAGAAGATTCATCACCCTGTTAATATAGTCAGTGATCATAAGCTGACAAGTTAACAAGTGACCTGTATCCTAGTTAAGTTTATCATGAATATACTTTAGTCAATTCAAGATATATTTATTGCATTGATATTTTGTGTCTAATTCTGTGAGAAAACAAACAGTTCCTAAGGTAGTTTGTTTTTGGCAGTAAGTACATACACATATAAGTAAGTTAGAAGTGTAACAGAGCACATAATCAATAACAGTATTTGCATTACGTTCTTGGCATACTGTCAGCACTCAACAAATAACTGTTCAACTGATTGATGAATCCAAGTGACCAATGTCAACAGAGACACAGAAAGAGAGAGAGATTTTCACAAGAAAGATGAAAGATCAGTGAGATCTGGAGGTGGGGGTAAAATTTAGCTCAGTGGCAAGAGGAAGGGAGTTTAGGGTTGGGAAGAGGCAGGTGTAAAATGGTTGGATTAGCAGGTGGCCTGACCTGGGTGAGAGGTTCATGCACATCAACAGGTAAGAGTGACAGTGAGGCCATGCTGTGGAAGAGCTGGCCTCCAGGTTGAGTGTGGAGTCAATCTAATAAAGGCTATGAAGCCATTTCAGAATCTGGGCAATAGAGCATTATTCTAGAAAGACTAATCTGTCTACAATGTGCAGGGTATTTTGGTCTAGGGAAAAGATTAAATGCAAGGAAAACAAAGGTTTTTTGGAGTAAACAAGAAAGAAACAGAGCTTTGTGTTTTGTTTAGTTCAGACAGACCACAGACATTGCAAAGTACAGTTATCTACAAGGGGAGAGCTCAGGCCAGTTCAGTGGCCCCCTGCCATTGAGAGAACTCTATCCTGAACACACAGAATTATATAGCCTAGTTGGTACAAAATTAACTGATACTAGTAACTGTTATCAGGTGCACAATAGGGTTAAAAGTCAAACAAGAGCATAAAATTTTCTTAAGTTGTGGATTCTGAAGAATATTCTACTCCTTCCCCCTATTCTTCCATCCCTATCTGCCCAGAGTCCTCTTGAACAAGTTTTGAGACTTAATTGTCTAGGTCCCACATTATCACAAGGTTTTAGCCTCTAAGGTCCCCCTTTCCTTTTAATATCCAAGTGGAATAACTATTCAAGTAACTGTTTGAAGCTAAGTATGCTCCCTAATGTTCCTCAGGATTTGGGAGAGGGGGAATTGAGAATGAGGGGAAGTGAGGGTGAGGACTGAAATGTCCTCAGTGTCATTTGTCAGCTCTTATTCTAAACTCCCAACCCAGCTCCTCTCTGATCACCTCCGACTGCCTCCTCTGTATTTCTCCACATTGGCAGCTTTCTGTATTCCCAAAGCATAATAATATGACCTAACACTTAGGTAGTGCTTATACTCTGGTGCAGCGACCTGTAGTAAGTATTTTAGATGCATTATCTTATTTAATGAAGGCAGCTCCCTCTCTCCATTCTGCGAGGCACTAACAACTCAAGGCTGGTGGTACAACCAATGTTTACTGAAGGTTAGCAATCAGTGGTGAGTATTTACAGCACAAAACAGGAAAAGAACTTAAAAATGAATATCAGATATCCCTGTTTTTAAAGTTCATTACCCATACCCCACGGAGGAAGTCCTTATTAAACATCTTTCTTGCTCAGCTCTAGCCTGAGTAAATGGAACCAATCCCTCAAGTCCCCAAACCACTGTCTCACTGCCAAGGGAAAACTGAAAACTCTTCTTAAAAATCCCATCTTAAATGAGAATTAAGTTCTAAAGTTCAACACTCTTGAAAATCACTTAAATTGTCTATAAAATAAAGCAGACTACAGTGTCAGTCTTCTTTAATGAAAGTCACTCTATGACCCTCAATTAACTTTTCAATTTCTTCATTGAGGATACCAACAGGAGTCACCACCACCAAAAATGCCGGCCACCTGAACAATGCCTTCCAGTGCATGGTCAATGTGGGGAAGTCATAAAAATGAGTCACACAATTATTCCCTGAGTTTTACCAACGTGAGTTGACTGTTTCAGTCTTGACGGCATCTTTTATCTGCCTCACAGACCCACAAGTGGAATGGCAGACCAAATAACTTGAATAGAAGTATAATGTCTCCATTGTACCTCACTTTATTATGCAAAGTAATTTTCAGTTCCGCTCTATCACACCCTGTTATGGACCCACTGAAGTATCTTTCCAAACTGAAGAGAATTATATCTTAGCTCTCCAGAAAAGAACTTACAAAAACTCACAGTTTTCCTTTAGTGGGGTCAAAATTACAGATAATATTTTTCAAAAGGAGTTAAAATCAAAATACATGTGCTTCCCTCCTCAGAACAGTCTAGGTCAACAGGAAAGAGCAGGATGGAATCTATTCTCCGCCCGTCAAGAGCACACCCCGGGGGCCAAGACCGCTCCCCCTTCTCCCTCTTGCTCTCCTCCCCTCTCTCCTTTTCACTAATAGGCATAAAGTCCTGACAGCCTAGACCAATCTGGTGGCAGTGGCACAGAAAGGGACATACCTCAGATACTGGGACAGTCTCCAGTTATTTCTTCCCGCATTGAACTCTTCTGAACAAAGCCCTATTGTATATCTCTTCTACTGCCTTTATCACTTGTGTGCTGCCTTTTTAATGTTCTATATTTATTAGGTTTATCCTCCTCATTAAAAAGCAATAGAGGGCTTGCTTCCCTGGTGGCGCAGTGGTTGAGAGTCCGCCTGCCGATGCAGGGGACATGGGTTCGTGCCCTGGTCTGGGAAGATCCCACATGCCGCGGAGCGGCTGGGCCCGTGAGCCATGGCCATTGAGCCTGCGTGTCCGGAGCCTGCGCGTCCAGAGCCTGTGCTCCGCAATGGGAGAGGCCACAACAGTGAGAGGCCCGCGGACCCCAAAAAAAAAAAAAAAAAAAAAAAAGCAACAGAGAGCTGGCTTTCTCAGCATGTGGCCAAAAGGCACCAAAAGCAATAACACAGTCTCTTCAATAAGTGGTGCTGGGAAAACTGGACAGCTAGCTACATGTAAAAGAATGAAATCAGAACACTCCCTAATACCATACACAAAATACGCTCAAAATGGATTAAAGACCTAAATGTAAGACCAGATGCTATAAAATTCTTAGAGGAAAACATAGGAAGAACACACTTTGACATAAATCACAGCAAGATCTTTTTTGATTCACCTTCTAGAGTAATGGAAATAAAAACAAAAATAAACAAATGGAACCTAATGAAACAAAAGCTTTTGCAAACCAAAGGAAACCACAAATAAGACGAAAAGACACCCCTCAGAATGGGAGAAAATATTTTCAAATGAAACAACTGACAAACGATTAATCTCCAAAATATATAAGCAGCTCATGCAGCTCAATATTAAAAAAACAAACAACCCAATCAAAAAATGGACAGAAGACCTAAATAGACATTTCTCCAAAGAAGACATACAGATGGCCAAGAAGCATATGAAAAGCTGCGCAACATCACTAATTATCAGAGAAATGCAAATCAAAACTACAATGAGGTATCACCTCACACCAGTTAGAATGGGCATCATCAGAAAATCTACAAACAACAAATGCTGGAGGGGGTGTGGAGAAAAGGGACCCCTCTTGCACTGTTGGGAATGTAAATTGATACAGCCACTATGGAGAACAGTATGGATGTTCCTTAAAAAACTAAAAACAGAGCTTCCCTGGTGGCGCAGTGTTTGAGAGTCCGCCTGCTGATGCAGGGGACACGGGTTCGTGCCCCGGTCCGGGAAGATCCCACATGCCGCGGAGCGGCTGGGCCCGTGAGCCATGGCCGCTGAGCCTGTGCGTCCGGAGCGGGTGCTCTGCAACGGGAGAGGCCACAACAGTGAGAGGCCCATGTACCGCAAAAAAAAAAAAAAAAAAAAAAAAAAAAAAAAAAAAAAAAAACTAAAAACAGAATTACCATATTACCCAGCAATTCCACTACTGGGCATATACCCAGAGAAAAACATGCACCCCAATGTTCATGGAAGCAACCTAAATGCCCATCGACAGATGAATGGACAGAGAAGATGTGGTACATATATACAATGGGATATTACTCAGCCATAAAAGGAACGAAATTCGGTCATCTATAGAGATGTGGATGAATCTAGAGACTGTCATACGGAGTAAGTCAGAAAGAGAAAAACAAATATCGTATATTAACGCATATATGTGGAATCTAGAAAAATTGTACACATGATCTGGTTTGCAGGGAAGAAACTGAGACACAGATGTAGAGAACAAATGTATGGACACCAAGTGGGGGAAGGCAGCAGGGTGGTGGTGGTGGTGGTGGTATGAATTGGGAGATTGGGATTGACATGAATACATTATAATATGTATAAAATAGATAAACAAGAACCTGCTGTATAAAAATAAATAAAATTTTAAAAAACATTTATGCTGACTAAAATATATTTATGCTGTTCTCTCAAAGAGAGAATATAGTATATGATTCCAATTTATATAAAACTCTAGGAACTGCAATTTAATCTACAGTGACAAAAAGCAGATAAATGAATGTCTGGCAGAGGGAGGTGGATTAAGAATGGGAGGGAGGGGCTTCCCTGGTGGCGCAGTGGTTGAGAGTCCGCCTGCCAATGCAGGGGACACGGGTTCTTGCCCCGGTCCGGGAAGATCCCATGTGCCGCGGAGTGGCTGGGCCCGTGAGCCATGGCCGCTGAGCCTGCGCGTCCGGAGCCTGTGCTCTGCAATGGGAGAGGCCACAACAGTGAGAGGCCCGCGTACTGCAAAAAAAAAAAAAAAAAAAGAATGGGAGGGAGGCTTCCCTGGTGGCGCAGTGGTTGAGTCTGCCTGCCAATGCAGGGGACACGGGTTTGCACCCTGGTCTGGGGAGATCCCACATACCGCGAAGTGGCTAGGCCTGTGAGCCGTGGCTGCTGAGCCTGCGCATCCAGAGCCTGTGCTCCACAACGGGAGAGGCCACAACAGTGAGAGGCCTGTCTATGGCCAAGAAAATAAAAAAAGAGTGGGAGGGAGGGAAAAATAAAAAAAGAAGGATGTGTGGAGCTCACTTCCTCCCACAAATACATCAATAACACATCTATATCTGGAACAATTCTCACAGAGTACCTAGTGAACACTGGCAGAATTTCTCAAATACCCCAAATCACAAGAAAGATCTCCATGTAACCAGGTAGAATGAAAGAAAGAAAAAAAAAAGAAATCAGGAAAGGACTTGCACTCCTGGGAGGGAGCTGTGAAAGAGGAAATGTTCCTGCACCCTGGGAAGCTCCTTCACTGGCGGAGAGGTCAGCTGGACAGAGAGGGAGTTTCAGAGGCTTGGAGGAGAGCACAGCAGTCGGTTTGTGGCAGGCAGAACAGGGAGAGACCTGCACAGATGATCTGGGCTCTTGCCCTATGCTCCTGAGCCTGAGACATGTGTCCACTGGTGTGGGTGGGGACTGGGTGCTGAAACTCGGGCTTAAGAGCACAGACCTGAGGAGAGGACTGGGGTTGGCAGTGTGGAGACAGCCTGAAGGGGCTGCAGCATGGTGCAGGCCACAACCAGGGGTGTATGCGGAAGCCTGGGCCCACCATAGAAGCGAAGTACCTTTGTTAAGGAGTGTGGAAGGAAGGAAGGGGGCACCCATAAAAACCTCTTTCTCTCTTTCTCTCAGATGACTTGGCACTACCTCTACGAGTTCTGGGAGTGCGCCAGCGGGTTGCCCCACACACGGTAGGGCAGAAATCTGAGTTGTGCAGATTTACGCCTCCACCGCCAGCTTTGTAAACTCAGAGACTGTGGGAAATCTGAGTAGAAGATAGAATAATGGAAATCACCCAATCAGAACAGCAGATAGAAAACCAGATTTTAAAAAATGAAAGCAATATAAGAGCCTATGAGATAATATAAAGCTTGCCAATCTACACATAATAGGGATTCCAGTAAGAGAAGAAAGAGAAAAGGGGATCAAAAATGTGCTTGAAAAAATTATGGCTGAAAACTTCCCAAACCTGAAGAAGGAAAGAGACATCCAGGTACAGGAAGCACAGAGGGTCCCAAACAAGATGAACCCAAATAGACCTATACCAAGACATCGTATAAAATGGAAAAAGTTAAAGATAAGGAGAATTCTAAAGGCAGAATGAGAAGAAGAGTTAATTACAAGGGACCCCCATAAGACTCTCAGCTGATATCTCTACAGAAACACTGCAGGCCAGAAGAGAGTGGCAAAATATATTTAAAGTCCTGAAAAGGAAAAATCTGCAACCAAGAATACTCTACCCAGCAAGATTACCATTTAGAATAGAAGAAGAGATAAAGTTCTCAGACAACCAAAAACTAAAAGAATACAGCAATATTAAACCTATCCTACAAGAAATATTTAAGGATCTTCTTTAAATAGAAGAAAAGCAAGAATCTATAGGAAAGAGAAAAATCACAATTGTAAAGTAAATCACTTATTAAACCAGTATTCAGATTAAAAAATATCAAAAAGTTTTTGTGAAGTGATGATAACCACAGTGAACAGCAAAAGAATAAACACGAAGATACAAAAGAGGACATCAAAATCATAAAATGTGGAGGAAGAGAGTAAGAAAACGTAGATTCTTTTTTTTTAGAATGTATTTGAGCCTATTTGACTAACAGTCTAAAGCAAGTAGATATAAGAAGAGGTTAAAGGGGTTGTTACTTGAAAACAGAGTAACCACAGATTCACAAAAGCCAAAAAGAGAACACAAGCATGATACAAAAGAAAATCATCAAACTACAAAAGGAAAAACAAAAAGAAAAAGAAAGAAACAAGGAAGAAATACAAAATCAACTAGAAAACAAGGCCTAAAATGGCAATAAATATACATCTATCAATAATTACCTTAAATGCCAATGAACTAAAGGCTCCAATCAAAAGACTCGCTAGAAAAACAACAGCCTAGAATATCCTGCCTACAAGAGGCTCAATTTAGGGCAAAGGACACACATCAACTGAAAGTGAGGGGATGGGAAAAGATATTTCATGCAAATGGAAATGACAAGAAAGCAGGGGTCACAATACTCATATCAGACAAAATAGACTTTAAAACAAAGGCCATAAAGAAAGACAAAGAAGGACACTATATAATAATAAAAGGATCAATAAATACAAGAAGAGGATATTACACTCGTCAACATATATGCACCCAATGTACGAGCACCCAAATATATAAAACAAATACTAACCCACATAAAGGGAGAAATGATGGGAATATAATAATAGTAGGAGGACCTCCCTGGTGGTGCAGTGGTTAAGAATCTGCCTGCCAGTGCAGGGGACATGGGTTCGAGCCCTGGTCCAGGAAGATCCCATACGCCGTGGAGTAACTAAGCCCGTGCGCCACAACTACTGAGCCTGTGCTCTAGAGCCCGCGAGCCACAACTACTGAGCAGGAGTGCCACAACTACCGAAGCCTGCACACCTAGAGCCTGTGCTCTGCAACAAGAGAAGCCACCCAATGAGAAGCCCGTGAACCGCAATGAAGAGTAGCCCCCGCTCGCCGCAACTAGAGAAAAGAGGGTGCACAGCAACAAAGACCCAAGGCAGCCAAAAATAAAAATAAAAAAATTAATTAAAAAAAATCGTAGGAGACTTGCACACCCTACTCATATCAATGGACAGATCTTCTGAACAGAAAATCAATAAGCCAACAGAGATCCTAATTGACACCACTGAACAGTTACACTTAATATTTTTAGGACATTACATGCAATGTAATGGATGTAATTGCAAATCCTTTTCAAGTACACGTGGAATGGTCTCTGGGATTGACCACATATTAGGGCACAAAACAAGCCTCAATAAATTTTAGAGTACATAAATTATTTCAAGCATCTTTTCTGACCACAAAGGCATGAAACTAGAAATCAACCACAGAAAAAGAAATGAGAAAAAAATGATTACATGGAGACTAAACAACATGCTACTAAAAAAATCAATGGTCAACAATGAAATCAAAGAAGAAATTAAAAAATACCTTGAGACAAATGACAATGAAAACACAACTAAACAAAATTTATGGGATGTAGCAAAAGCAGTTCTTAGAGGGAAGTTCAGAATGATACAGGCCTTCTTCAAGGAACAAGAAAAATCTCAAACAACCTAACCCACCACCTAAAAGAATTAGAAAAAGAACAAACAAAACCTAAAGTCAGCAGAAGGAAGGAAATAAAAAAGATCAGAGGAAATAAATAATATAGAGATTTTTAAAAATAGAAAAAAATCAATGAAACCAAGAGCTGGTTCTTTGAAAGCATAAACAAAATTGATAAAACTCTGGCCAGGCTCACAAAGAAGAAAAGAAAAAGACCCAAACAAACAAAATAAGAAATGAAAGAGAAGAAATCACAACTGATACCACAGAAATACAAAAAACGCTAAGAGAATACTATGAAAAATTATATGCCAACAAATTTGATAACCTATATGAAAAGGTCAAGTTTCTAGAAACATACAGCCCACCAAAACTGAATCAAGAAGAGATAACTTGATAACTGATTACTACAAGTGAATCAGAATCTGTAATTTTAAAAACTCCCTAAAAACAGAAGTCCAGGACCAGGTGGCTTCATAGGTGAATTCTAACAAACAAACAAACAAGAATTTATACTGATCTTTCTCAAACTCTTCCAAAATACTGAAGAGGAGGAAACACTCCCAAAAGCATTCTATGAAGCCACCATCAACCTGATACCAAAACCAGAAAAAGACACCACCAAAAAAAGAAAATAGAAGGACAATATCTTCGATAAATCTAGATGCAAAAATTCTCAACAAGATATTAGCAAACCGAATCCAACAGTACATAAAAAAGATCATATACCACGACCGAGCTGGATTCATCCCAAGTTCACAAGGATAGTTCAACACATGCAAATCAATCAGTGTGATACACCACATCATCATCAACAACAACAAAAAGACAAAAACCACATGGTCATCTCAAAAGATGCAGAAAAAGCATTTGACAAACTTCAACATCCAGTCATCATAAAAACTCTCACTAAAGTGGGTACAGAGGGAACACATCTCAACATAACAAAAGCTATTTATGACAAGGCCACAACTAATATAGTACTCAATGGTGAAAAGGAGAAAGCCTTCCTGCTAAAATCTGGAACAAGACAAGGATATATCTATATACGTATATATAGGCATATATCTATATCTATATCTATATCTATATCTATATCTATACCACAGTGGAATACTACTCAACCATAAAAAAGAATGAAAAAATCCCATTTGCAGCAACATGGATGCAACTAGAGATTATCATACTAAATGAAGTAAGTCAGGAAGAGAAAGATAAATACCATATGATATCTCTTATATGTGTAATCTAAAATATGCCATAAATGAACATATCTGTGAAATAGAAACAGACTCACAGATTTAGAAAACAGACTTGTAGTTGCCAAGGGGAGTGGGGGAGGGAAAGATTAGAAGTTTGGGATTAGCAGACACAAACTATGATATATGGATAAACAACAAGGTCCTACTGTATAGTACAGGGAACTATATTCAATATCCTGTGATAAGCCATAATGGAAAAAAATATGAAAAAGAACATATATGTATAACTGAATCACTTTGCTGTACAGAGTAATTAACACAAAATTATAAATCAACTATATTTCAATTAAAAAGAAATCATCCACATGCAAACCCAGTAGGAAGGTTAAAAGACAAAAGTAGTAAAATCTTCTATATCTACAATAAGCAGTTAAGGAATACACAAAACACTTAGATGTAAAATATGACATAAAAAAACCGTAATCGTGAGGGAAGGAGAGTACAAACGCAGGGTTGTTAAAATGCATTTGAAATTAAAAGATAAGCAACTTAAAAAATCACATATATGTATATGTATGTCTGTATATATATAGCTATATAAAAACCTCATAATAAATAGAAACAAAAAAATCTAAAATAGATACACACACACACATAATGAATCCAAATATAACATTAAGATAGACATCAAATCACAAGAGAAGAAAAAAAAGGAAAAACAATCTACAGAAACAACCCCCAAATAATTAACAAAATGGCAATAAGAACATACATATCAATTACCTTAAATGTAAATGGACAAAATGCTCCAATCAAAAGACACAGACAGGCTGAATGAACACAAAAACAAGACCCATATACATGGTGCCTACAAGAGAGACTCACTTCAGATCTAAAGACACACACATTATGGCAGGAGGGGATGGAAAAAGGTATTCCATGCAAAGGAAATCTAAAGATAGCTGGGGCAGCAATACTTATATCAGACAAAATAGATTTTAAAATAAAGCTGTTACAAGAGATAAAGAAGGACACTACATAATGATCAAGGGATCAATCCAAAAAGAAGAAATAACAATTGTAATGATATAGACACCCAACATAGGAGCATATAAATATATAAAGCAAATAAAGGGAGAAATCGACAGTAACACAATAATAGTAGGGGACTTTAATATCCCACTTACATCAATGGACAGATCATCCAGACAGAAAATCAATACGGAAACACTGGCCTTAAATGACACATTAGACCAGATATACTGAATTGATATTTATAGAGCATTCCATCTGAAAGCAGCAGAATACACATTCTTTTCAAGTGCACATGGAATATTCTCCAGGACAGATCACATGTTAGGCCACAAGACAAACCTTAAAAATTTAAGAAACCTGAAATCATATCAAGGATCTTTTCTGACCACAACACTAGGAGAACAGAAATCAACTAACAAAAAATATGCAAAAAACACAAATATGTGAAGGCTAAACGATATGCTAATAAAACAACTAATGGATCACTTACAAAGTTAAAGAGGAAATCAAAAACTACCTAGAGACAAATGAAAAGGAAAACATGGTGATCCAAAACCTATGGGATGCAGCAAAAGCAGCTATAAGAGGGAAGTTTATAGTTTATACAAGCTTACCGCAGGAAACAAGAAACGTATCAAATAAACAACCTAAACTTACACCTAAAGGAACTAGAGAAAGAAGAACAAAGCACAAAGTTAGTTGAAGGAAAGAAATCATAAACATCAGAGCAGAAATAAATGAAATAGAGACAAAGAAAACAATAGAAAAGATCAATGAAATTAAAAGCTGGTTCTTTGAAAAGATAAACAAAATTGACAAATATTTAGCCAGACTCATCAAGAAAAAAAGGGAGAGGGCAATTGATAAAATCAGAAATGAAAAAGAAGTTACAACTGACACCACAGAAATACAAAGAATCATAAAAGACTACTAAGAATAAATACATGAAATAATATGGACAACCTAGAAGAAATGGAAAAATTCTAAGAAATGTACAATCTCCCAAGACTGAAACAGGAAGAAATAGAAAATATGAACCGACCAGTTACCAGTAATACAACTAAATCAGTAATTTAAAAACTCCCAACAAACAAAAGCCCAAGACTGGATGGCTTCACAGGTGAATTCTACCAAACATTCTGAAACTATTTCAAAAAACTACAAAGGAAGGAACACTTCCAAACTCATTCTATGAGGCATCACCCTGATACCAAAACCAAAGATATCACACACACACAAATTTATAGGCCAATATCACTGATGAACGTAGATATAAAAATTCTCAACAAAATATTAGTAAATCGAATCCAACAATACATTAAAAGGATCATACATTATGATCAAGTTGGATTTATTCCAGAAATGTAAGGATTTTTCAATATTCACAAATCAATCAATGTGATACGCCACATTAAGAAAGTGAAGAATAGGGCTTCCCTGGTGGTGCAGTGGTTGAGAGTCCGCCTGCCAATACAGGGGACATGGGTTTGTGCCCCGGTCTAGGAAGATGTCACAGAGTGGCTGGGCCTGTGAACCATGGCTGCTGAGCCTGCGTGTCCAGAGCCTGTGCAACGGGAGAGGCCACAAGAGTGAGAGGCCCGCGTACCGCAAAAAAAAAAAAAAAAAAGAAAGTGAAGAATAAAAACTATATAATCAGACAAATATATGAAGAAAAAGCTATTGACAAAATTCAACATGCATTTATGATAAAAAAAAACTCTCTAGAAAGTGGGCATAGAGGGAACATACCTCAACATAATAAAGGCCATATAACAAACCCCCAGTTAACATCATGTTCAATGGTGAAAACCTGAATGCATTTTCTCTAAGATCAGGAACAAGACAAGGATGCCCACTCTTGCCACTTTTATTCAACACAGTATTGGAAGTCCTTGCCATAGCAATCAGACAAGAAAAAGAAAAGGAATCCAAATTGGAAAGGAATAAGCAAAACTGTCGCTGTTTGCAGATGACCTGATTACTATACATAGAAAATCCTAAAGGCACCACCAGAAAACTAGTAGAGCTCATCAATAAATTGGGTAAAGTTGCTGGGTACAAAATTAATATACAGAAATCTTTTGCATTTCTATACACTAACAATGAACTACCAGAAAGAGAAACAAAGGAAACAATCCCATTTACCATCACATCAAAAAGAATGAAATATCTAGGAATAAACCTACCTAAGGAAGTAAAAGACCTGTACTTGGAAAACTATAAGACAATGATGAAAGAAACTGAAGATGACACAAACAGATGGAAAGATATACCATGTTCTTGGACTGGAAGAATTAATATTGTTAAAATGACCATACTACCCAATAATCTACAGATTCAATGTGATCCCTATTAAAATACCAACTGCATTTTTCACAGAACTAGAATAAATAATTTAAAAACCTGTATGGAAACACAGAAGATCACAAAAGAGCCAAAACAATCTTGAGAAAGAACAGAGCTGGAGGAATCAGGCTCCCTGACTTCAGACTACTACAAAGCTACAGTAATCAAAACAGTATTGTACTGGCACAGAAACAGACACATAGATTAATGGAACAGAACAGAGAGCCCAGAAAAAAACCCATGCACTTATGGTCAATTAACTATGACAAAGAAGGCAAGAATATACAATGAAGAAAATACAGTCTCTTCAATAAGTGGTGCTGGGAAAACTGGACAGCTACATGTAAAATAATGAAATTAGAATATTCTCTAACACTATACACAAAAATAAACTCAAAATGGATTAAAGACCTAAGTGTATGACTGCACAGTATAAAACTCCTAGAGGAAAACATAGGCAGAACACTCTTTGACATAAATCACAGCAATACTTTTTTGGATCCATTTCCCACAGCAAAGGAAATAAAAGAAAAAAAAAAAAAAGGGACCCAATCAGACTTAAAAGCTTTTGCACAGGAAAGGAAACCACTGATAAAATGAAAAGACAACCTACTGAATGGGGGGAAATTTTTGCAAATTATATGATTGATAAGTGGTTAATATCCAAAATATATATACAGCTCATACAACTCAGCATCAAAAGAACAACAAACCAAACAACCCAATTAAAAAATCTGCAGGACTGAATAGACATTCTTCCAAAGAATACATGCAGGTGGCTAACAGGCACATGAAAAGATGCTCAACATTGCTAATCATCAGGGAAACTCAAATCAAAACCACAATAAGGGACTTCCCTGGTTGCGCAGTGGTTAAGAATATGCCTGCCAATGCAGGGGACACGGGTTCGAGCTCGGGTCCAGGAAGATCCCACATGCTGCGGAGCAACTAAGCCCGTGTGCGCAACTACTGAGCCTGTGTTCTAGAGCCTGTGCACCACAGCTACTGAAACCCTCACGCCTAGAGCCCTGCTCTGCAACAAGAGAAGCCACCACAATGAGAAGCCCGTGCACTGCAATGAAGAGTAGGCCCCGCTCACTGCAACTAGAGAAAGCCCATGTGCAGCAACAAAGACCCAACGCAGCTAAAAAATAAAAAATAAGTAAATAAATTTATATATTTAAAAAACCCACAATGAGATATCACCTCACACCTGCCAGGATGGTAACCACCAAAAAGAACACAAATAACAAATACTGGCAAGGATGTGGAGAAAAGGGAACTTTTGCTCACTGTTGTTGGGAATGTTAATTCATGTAGCCACTGTGGAAAACAGTATGGAGGTTTCTCAAAAACTTAAAATAGAACCACCACATTACCTAGCAATTCCATTCCTGTATACCTGAAAAAAATGAAAACACTAATTTGAAAAGATATATGCACCCCAATGTTCACAGCAGTATTACTTATAATTGTCAAGATATGGAGGCAAACTAAGTGTCCCTCAACAGATGAACGGATAAAGAAAACATGGTGTGTATATATACATATATATATATATATATATATATATATATATATATATATATATATATATATATATAT
>NW_006798403.1:585527-592177 GCF_000442215.2 Lipotes vexillifer | reverse complement strand
TATATATATATATATATATATATATATATATATATATATATATATATATATATATATATATATATATGACAGAATACTACTCAGCCATAAAAAAGAAGGGAATTTTGCCATTTGCAACAACATGCATGGACTTGGAGGGTATTTTGCTAAGTGAAATAAGTCAGATAGAGAAAGACAAATAATGTATGATTTCACTTATATGTGTAATCTAAAAAATTAAACTAATGAATATAGCAAAAAAGAAACAGATTCACAGATATAGAGAACTAACTAGTGGTTACTAGTGGGGAGGAAGGGCAATATAGGGGTAGGAGATTAAGAGATATAAATGATTATATAAAAAATAAGCTATAAGGATATACTGTACAACACAGGAAATATAGCCAATATTTAATAATAACTGTAAATGGAGTGTAACCTTTAAAAATTGTGAACCACTAAATTGTACACCTGTAACTTACATAATATTATACATCAACTATAATTCAATAAAAAAAGAACAAATATTGTATGATCTCACTTATATGAGGTACTTAGTGTAGTCAAAATCATACAGACACAATGTAGAATGATGGTTGCCAGGGGCTGGGGTTAGAGGGGAATGGGAAATTATTTTTTAATGCACAAAGAGTTTCAGTTCTGCAAGATGAAGTGTTCTGGAGATAGATGGTGGTGACAGTTGCACAACATGAATACACTTAATATCACCGACCTGTACACTTAAAAATGGTTAAGATGGTAAATTTTATGTGTATTTTTTACCACAGTAAAAACCATTGAAAAAAAATCAATTGACCTCTTTAACCTCACCAAATACAATCCTATTTCTGTGAGCTAACAACAAAGCTTCTCAAAAAGTTGTCTATATTTGCTCTCACCATTTTTTTTTACTTATTTTCTTCTCAATTCACTATAATTTATCTTCCATCTCCATCACTACACTATAATGGCTTTTAAAATAAATAAATAAATAAATAAATAAATTTATTTTTGGCCACGTTAGGTCTTCGTTGCTGTGTGTGGATTTTCTCTACTTGCGGTGAGCGGGGTTACTCTTCATTGCGGTGCGTGGGCTTCTCACTGCAGTGGCTTCTCTTGTTGTGGAGCATGGGCTCTAGGTGCACAGGCTCAGTAGTTGTGGCTCACAGGCTCTAGAGCACAGGCTCAGTAGTGGTGGTGCACGTGCTTAGTTGCTCCATGGCATGTGGGACCTTCCCAGACCAGGGCTTGAACCCGTGTCCCCTACGTTGGCAGGCGGATTCTTAACCACTGCACCATGAGGGAAGTCCCTATAATGGCTTTTGTCAATGTCCTTCGACTTGATAAATCCAAGATCTTTTCTATCATTATCTTATTTGCTTCTCAGCAGCAGTGGACAGCAGTAACCACTCTTTTTGAAACATTCTCTTCCCTTGGTGCCTGTGTCCACCCCTTACCCTTACTCCTATTCTCCTGGTTCATACGCTACATCATTTCCTGCCCCTTCCCAGTCTTGGTTTTTGGCTGTTCCTCCTTGGCCCATTCTCTAAATATCAGCATGCTTACCCTTTCTCCCCTTACACTCCACTCCTCCCATGATCTCATACATTCCATGGCTATAAATACCTATACATGCTAAGTGATTCACAAATCTTTATCTCCAGGTCAGCTTACTGAGTTCTAAGCTCATACTCAACAGTTTATTATCGTCTCCAGTGAATGTTCAACAGATGTCTAAACCTAACCAAAACAGAAATTTTCTCACCCAAACATGTCTTTCCCTCAATTTTCCCCAACCTTAGCAACATCCTCCCACTTACTTAACAGAAACCTGAGGGGTTTTCTTTGGTTGTGCCGTGCCTGCGGCATGCAGGATCTTAGCTCCCCAACCACGGACTGAACTCGTGCCCCCTGCAGTGGAAGTGCAGCATCTTTAACTGCTGGACTGCCAGGGAAGTCCCAGAAACCTATGAGGTATTTTTGACAGTTCCTTTATCTAAACCTCATGTTCCACCCAAAGCAAGCCTAACTTGATCTGTTTTCAAAACATATGATGAATCTTTCTTTCCATCTCCACTCTTCTCACCTGAATTTCTACAATTACCTAACATGTTATATAATATTTACTTAGTTATTTCATCTATTGTCTGTCTCACCAGTGTTATGAGCTTCAGGAGTGAAGGGAATTTTGTCTGTTTTGTTCTGTGCTGTACCCTCCTGGCCTAGAATAGGACTTGATGTGCCATAAATATCTGTTGAATGAATGGAAGAAAAGTCTAGTGGGAATCAGACAAGTAAAAAGTAATTATAATGCTTTTTTAAAAAAGGAGAAACTATGTACAAAATTTAGAAAAGACAATATTTCCAGGCCTTAGAATTAGGCACAGCTTAATCTTTCCCTTTGTATGAAAGAAAAATAAATACCAGAATAAAGAACACTGGGGAAATGTTTTAGTTTTCCCTTTAAAATGTATGTTGAAACAAAATGCACAAGTAATTATATCAAATATTATCACTTTCCAAGTGATTAAAAAAATATAGAGAAATAATGATAGGGGAAATGATGGAAGGAATTAAAGGTTTCAAGAGCTGATTTCTCCAGAAAGGAAGAAAGGATAAAGATATGTGAAGAAAAACATTCTAAGTGTGTAGTATGAAGAAAGATACAGAAACAAATTTTAAAAGGCAAAGTACTTTTTCTGGAGGAATGAGAAAGGAGGTTGGTCTCAACTTTACAGGACAGCTACATGGGATCTTTATAAAGTGAAAGAGATAGGAGGGACAACCTATAGCGTGGGTAACTTGTGACTATCAATTAATACTTAACAGGTGGAAATCCTAAGACTCATCAACTCCATTTCTTAGAATCCACCCTACAAAGATAGTAACAAAAGCATATATAGGGGCACGCACAAGGATATTGTTGCAACAATGTTTAAAATAGCAAAAAAGGAAAGAGTCTAACTGCACTTTCAAGTTAAATAAATTATTGTATACTCATATTATGAAATTCCATGCAGCCACTAAAAAACACCTGAGTCAGCTTGAAATTTACTAGCCTAGGAAGAGATAAACTGGGTCTATGAAAAAAGCAAGTTGCATATAAAATTTAAAGCATGATTCCATTATCTAGAGATAGGTACAGGGAAAACACAGGTGTGATTGAGAGGTGTGAGTAGAGACAAGAACACAGGAGTTTCATTTTTATTTTCTATAGTTTTTCTTTGATGGCTTTGGTAATTTAATTTCCCTCATTTTGTGGTCCCCCCCACCCCCAATAAAATATTTTTTTAATGTTATAATTGGTTAAGGTTAAAATTAAGAGGGCTAAGTATGGAGACTAAGAACATAGAGACTTTCAAAATGGTCTGTATTTGATAATCATCCAATCACATTTGTAAAAAGTCAACACAGAAATTCTGATTTCATTTTTTAAGCCAGTACTGGAATGATGAAATTACATCAAGGTCACCGAACAGAGGCTATGTTTGGTATTCTGTAACTACTGCATTAAAAAGGAAAAATAAAAGCAAAGGAAGAAAGGGAGACTGAGAAGGGAGGGAGAAAGGAAAGTACATAAAGGGAGGTTAAGAGAAAAGGGGAGAGAGACAGAAAGAAGGGATTTGGACTTGATTGTGTTGTCGTTTGCTAAAATTAGAATTAAGAAGCAAATATGTGGTGAATTCTATCGTTTGAAAATAAAACCATTGTTAGTGGTAAATGTCACTAAGCAGGCAGCAAAATATATGAAGAGGAAATGAAACACCATTCTAGGGACTGTGGTTTCCTAGTCCTGTATTCTATCTGGGTTCAGGTATATTTTGCCATTCTGTGGCCAAGTAACAGTATTGATTTTTATCACACACTACAACGTATCTGAAGCCTGAAAACTTATCATTTTAATTTGAGATTTACTGAGGAATGGTAATGCATTCTACACTTCACAAATGAGCGATTATAACTCTTGACTAGAGTTTATATAAAGCCTCAGTTTTAAACAATCTGAGTCATTTCAGGAAAGTGATGATTTTCAACTGATGTTGAGACAGAGAAATCAGTTATTCAAATGATCTATCCTCAAGAACTGGTATTAAAAAATGTACTTATCTAGAGTGTAGTATGTGTTTTATCTCAAACTTGGAATTGCTTTCTTCTTTGATTCTAATTTTACCAATGGAAAAAACTTACACATTCAAAAGACAGATATGAACTTGCACTATCACAACACTGTTAATCAACTATACTCCAATATAAAATAAAAAGTTAAAAAAAACCCCAAAAGATAGGTATGAGCTTAACTGGTGAACTCAGTGCAGAAGTGTTCTGATTCCTAATTTTTGTTCCACTCCACTGCTTACCATAATCTAGACAAAGACAAAATAGAACCCATTTCATTTTCATTACCATCAAAATTATTATTATCCCTGATGTTTATGGAGGACCTACTTTGTGCCAATCACTGTGCTAAGGGGCTTTACATGTATTATCTCTTAATTCTCCCACAACTCTCTAAAGGAGAGAGAGTTACTAATATTACTGCCATTTTACAGATGAGGTAACTCGCCTATGATTGGAACAAGGACAAGCATCTTGGCCTATCTGATTACAAAGCTCATGCTCTTGGGTACTGCTGTACCACTATCCTTGTCAATACACATGGCCTCTTCTAATTTATTGTGCAATGACATTGGCACAGGCCCAATTTCATTTATTTTTTTTATTGTTTTCTTTGGCGGTACGCGGGCGTCTAACTGTCGCGGCCCTTCCCGTTGCGGAGCACAGGCTCCGGACACGCAAGCTCAGTGGCCATGGCCCACGGGCCGAGCCACTCCGCAGCATGTGGGATCCTGCCGGACCAGGGCATGAACCCGCGTCCCCTGCATCGGCAGGCGGACTCTCAACCACTGCGCCACCAGGGAAGCCCCTCATTTATTTTTCTATCTACACAATGGGAGTTATACCACTGGTCCATGAGGTAAAATAGACTTCCCCTTCCCAATGTTCTACCACTAAAAATGGTAACCCTCCATTTTCTTGTTTTATGAAAGCATTTAAAATATAATTATAAAGTTAGACAGAAATGTTTTGATTATAGAGACTCTTGCTAGAAAAATAGAAAAATGACAATTCTCACCAAATTCAATAACTGAGTAAGTGCTATTTGGAATGGCAAATGGATGATTCTCAACTAATGTAGAAACAGAGACATCAGTTATTTAAATGATTTAATAAATGCGTTTTGATGATGCTTTTACAAAGGCAATCACATTTAATCGGGACTAATCTCACTTTCAACTCTCCAATTTTTATGTTATAGTTTCTTCTCCCAAATGAAGTTTAACACATATATAATTAATATATATTTGACAAGCTTAACTACCAACATAATTTGATTCAAAACCTTCACATCCTCCTGGATTGATAGCTTCTTATTTCTAAGACAGGTGGAAAGAGCCTTGAACCTGGAGCTCTAAAATTTCATGAGTCAACAGCAGTATAACCTTGGGCAAGTCACTGCTTAACCTGAGTCTCAGTTTCCTATCCATAACAAAGGGATAATATTACTCGTCTCATTGGACTGTTACAAGTTTTAAAGGAGGTACCTTGTGATTAAATCTTTTAGACTAAGTCCATTATAATTATTATTGTCTCTCAACTTGGCAGGGAACACAAAATGGCAAATCCCTCTTCTTTTTTAAATCTCTGTTTTTCCTGTTTAAACATCCTTTCTTTTTCCCTAGTTGCTATCTCACTTTGAAGAACCATCCTACATTAATGCAGATCCTTGTTCTCAAGGAGGTATTTGAACTGCACCTCCTGATTTTCTCCCAGAAACCCTTGTTAAATCAAAGACCAGCCCTCAGTATTTATGCAAATTCTTTACTTCCATTATGGCCTGGAAGCTACAATAATCTTTCTGCCACCTCCCCTTTCATAATCTCTACTACCTTTACTATCAGAGGAAGGTAGGTTCTGGAGAAGAACTGAAATTCAGCCATCTAGTTCCAGTTTCTGTAATAATTCTCTAAGATATAGTTTGTAGATTAACTCAGATTTAATTTATCCACTGTGATATATTTTATTAGAAAATTGTCTGTGTAGAATTATCTTTCATATCAGAAGCCTCTATCAAGATAAAGATATATGAGTAAGAAGGTAAAGCTGGTAGGTAAATGAAAGATAACTTGGCCATTAGAAGAATATTTTTATAAAAACATCTGAGCGAGCACCTTACTTTTCAACATTTTTAACTGTCCCAAATCACAGCTGTTCAACTTGTAAATCAAGATAAGGCATATGTAGCTAAGATGTAAGAATCAGAGAAAGAGGAAACCCATGTAATTAAACACAATGCTTAATATTCATTACATTTATAACACAATACCTACCAGGCCTTCTTGGGAATACCAACGGTCTTTCCACCAGAAGACAAGCTGTATGGATAAAGAACTGCTACTGACTGTAAATAAGGATTCATTGGCTTATTTTAAATTTTTTAATGGAAGATTTCATTTAATTCAATAATTCTTTAATTTCATCATATATCCAGTAAGTGTTTGAATTTCCAATTGTCTCATAATTGTCATCTTTCTTTTACAGTTTGTTTTTAGGATCTACTAAATAAGTTCCATATACTGTGATTGACTGATATGTTTCAAGTGTCTTTCCCT
>NW_006798403.1:576408-585482 GCF_000442215.2 Lipotes vexillifer | reverse complement strand
TTTCCCTATAGGTTCCTTTCTCTTTCTGAATTTGTTTGTTGAAGAAATTACATCATTTATCCTGTGGCTTCCCAGGGTCTGGATTTTGCTGACTGCATTTCTGATACATAGATGAAAATGTCCCTGCAACCTGTGTATTTTTTGTACATTGTAAGTTGGATATAGAAGCTTGATCACGTTCAGGGTATATATTTTGGGGTGGGAGTGTGGGTAAGACTACCTTACAGGTGGTAGCATGCTCTTCATCAAGAAGCACATAATACCTGGGTATTTTATTTCTTTTTTTATGATGTTGGCAGATGTCAGTGCTTAACACCTCCATTTCTTAATTCATTAGAGGTTGCAAAATAGTGATATTCTATTATGCTTCATTCACTTATTAGCTGTAATACTTCTTTAAAGAGAAACTTCCTCTTATCTACTGTATTAGTTTCTTGAGGATTTTGTAATAAATAACCACAAATGTGGTAGCTTAAAAAACAACAGAAATTTATTCTTATAGTTCTGGAGACCAGAAGTCCAAAACAAAAATGTTGGCAGGGCCATACTCCCTCCAGATCCTCTAAGGGAGAATCTGTTCTTTGCTTCTTCCAACTTCTGGTGGCTGTTGGCATTCCTTGTTGCTGCATTGCTCTAATTTCTTCCACTATGGTTACATTTCCTCTTCCTCTTCTGTTTGTTCACCTCCGTGTCTCTTATAAAGATACTTGTCAATAAATTTAGGGCCTAACACAGTAAAGATTTCATCACAAAATCCTTAACTTAATTATACCTGCAGAGACCCTTTTTCCAAATAACATTTACAGTTTCTGAGGATTAGAACATGAACATATCTTTTGGTGGGCTACCATTCAAACCACTTCATCTACTGTTTGATAATTGGTACAATTCATGTTGGAAAGGCTGGAAATGCTTGATTATATTTCTTTATTTACCAGTCTTCAAAATGATGAGTCGTTTCCCTACCATTCTCCAATGGTGACCAATCAGAATTTTCATGTTTTTTGTTTTTTTGTGTGTGGTACGCAGGCCTCTCGCTGCTGTGGCCTCTCCCGTTGTGGAGCACAGGCTCCGGATGCGCAGGCTCAGCGGCCATGGCTCACGGGCCCAGCCGCTCTGTGGCATGTGGGATCTTCCTGGACCGGGGCACGAATCCGTGTCCCCTGCATTGGCGGGCAGACTCTCAACCACTGCGCCACCAGGGAAGCCCAGAATATCCTCTTTTTGTCTGGTTTCTTTCACTGGGCATAATTATTATTATTATTATTATTTTATTTTATTTTTTTGTGGTACGCGGGCCTCTCACTGTTGTGGCCTCTCCCGTTGCGGAGCACAGGCTCCGGACACGCAGGCTCAGCAGCCATGGCTCACGGGCCCAGCCGCTCTGCGGCATGTGGGATCTTCCTGGACCGGGGCACGATCCCGTGTCCCCTGCAGCAGCAGGCGGACTCTCAACCACTGTGCCACCAGGGAAGCCCTCATGTTTTGTTTCTTAGCAGCATTATAAATTAATGGATTTAAATATTTGATGCAATTCAACTTGCTGCACGTACTATCCTATTGATACTCAAAGTGTCTCATCTTTGGCCAGTGGGAGCCTCTTCATGTTGGCTCCTAAATTCTTTTGACATGACACTAGAAGTCTTTGATATCTTCTGTTATGAGTTGAATTACCTCCTCCCAAAGAGATATGTTGAAATCCTAACTCCCAGTACCTTAGAAAGTGGCTTATTTAGAAATAGTGTCTTAACAGAGGCAATCAAGTTAAAATGAGGTCATTAGGATAAGCCTTAATCCAATATGATTGGTATCCTTATAAAAGGGGGAAATTTGGACACAGAGATAGACATGAACTAAAGGAAAACAATGTAAAGACACAGGGAAAATGCTATGTAAAGATGGAGACAGAGATTGGAGTGATGAGACCCAAGGCAAAGAATTCCAAGGGTTGCTGGCCACCACCAGAGGCTGGGAAGAGGCAAGGAAAGATTCTACCCATAGTGTCAGACAGAGCATGGCCCTGCTGACACCTTGATTTCAGACTTACAGCTCCCAGAACTATGAGGCAATAAATTTCTATTGTTTTAAGTCACCCAGTTTGTGATACTTTGTTACAACAGCTCTAGGACACTAATACACTTTCATGCTATCTGTATGAAAATATATTCTAGATTCATTTTGCATATTGCATTAGGGCAATAATAGGCAATTCATTTGGTTTAAATTAATATGTTTCTTGCCCCAGTCCTGGAGTGAGAAATATTTCCAAGGAGCTCTAATTCCTTTTAGTGGAAAATGGTACTTCAAGATCATAATCCGGGAGCTAGTAGTGCTCACAGATACTGGGCTGATCACCAGTGAGGTGTTCAGACTTTTTCAGAACAATGTATTCAATATATTTTATAAGTTAAAATGTATTGAGTTTGGGGTTTTGTTGCTTAAAAAAAAAAAAAAAAGACATTTCCTGCTTTTGACCTAGAATCAGAATAAGATATTTGTCCAAGGAGCATTGGTCTTAAAGTACCATAATCTAGGTACCAGGTATACACATTGTTAATGGGTTGGTTATTGTTTCTAGGACTTTTCAGAGCCAGGGAGAAATATTTAAGACAAAATACACTGTGACAATTCTAATTTAAATTCAGGACTACAGAATTTTCATTTATCTTCTTCTGTCTTAAATCTGAATTTCATTTCTCCTATGTTGGGAATCCCGCTTCTCAACAATGACTGGGATGGTATAATTACATCATATAATTACTCATCTTCTTTATCCCACATATCACATTGCAAAAAAAAGAAAAAGAGGGCTTCCCTGGTGGCGCAGTGGTTGAGAGTCTGCCTGCTGATGCAGGCGACACAGGTTCGTGCCCCGGTCTGGGAAGATCCCACATGCCGCGGAGTGGCTAGGCCCATGAGCCATGGCCGGCTGAGCTTGCGTGTCCGGAGCCTGTGCTCTGCAATGGGAGAGGCCACAACAGTGAAAGGCCCATGTACCACAAAAAAATAAAATAAAAAAATCTGTGCCCCTGCAATGGGGAAGGCCCAAACAGTGAAAGGCCCATTTACCCAAAAAAAAAAAAAAAAAAAAAAAAGAATACATATACGACATTACCACCACAAATAAAAATATTGAGAGCAGTGAAAAAAACTTTTCGTATTTTTGTCCTTAGAGAATATCCCACTACAGATATATATATAGTTTAATGACTGTGTTTTAAAGTCACTTGAAAAAGTTCCTCTTTGTATGTTATGGAATACACTGTTAGGTTAATTTGCTTCATTTTATTTTCAATTTTGGGATTTCTTTTCAAAAGTTAACTTTGTTTTATAATCTACCACCTAGAAGAATTAGAAAAAGAAGAACAAACAAAACATAAAGTCAGCAGAATGAAGGAAATAATAAAGATCAGACAGGAAATAAATAAAACAGAGATTAAAAAACAGAAAAGATCAATAAAACCGTTTTTTTTTTTTGAAAGGTAAACAAAATGGACAAACTTCTAGCCAGGCTCACCAAGAAGAAAAGAGAGAGGACCCAAATAAACAAAATAAGAAAAGAGGAGAAATAACAGCTCATACCATAGATACATAAAAAATCATAAAAGAATACTATAAACAGTTATACGCCAACAAATTGGACAACCTATAAGAAATGGACGTTTCTAGAAATATACAGCTTGCCAAAACTGAGTCAAGAAGAAACATAATTTGAACAGACTGATTACTACAAGTGAAATAGAATCTGCAAAAACAAAAACAAAAAAACAAAAAACCCTCTGAAAACAGAAGTCCAGGACCAGACAGCTTCACTGGGGAATTCTACCAAATAAAGAAGAACTTATACCCAGCATTCTCAAACTATTCCAAAAAACTGAAAAGGAAGGAACACTCTCAAATTCATTCTATGAAGCCACCACCACCCTGATACCAAAACCAGACAATGACACTAAAAAAAAAATTACAGGATATGTTTGATGAATATAGATGTGAAAATCCTCAACAAATATTAGCAAACCTAATTCAACAATACACAGAAAGGATCATACACCATGATTAAGTTGGATTTATTCCAGGGTTACAAGGATGGTTCAACATATGCAATTCAATCAATGTGATACACCACATTAACAAAAGAAAAGACAAAACCACATGATTAACTCAACAGCATAGAAAAAGTGTTTGACAAAATTCAACATCCATTCATGATAAAAACTCTCACCGAAGTGGGTATAGAGGTAACATATCTCAACATAATGAAAGCTATTTATGACAAACCCACAGCCAACATAATATTCAATGATGAAAAGCTGAAAGCCTTCCTACTAAATTCAGGAACAAGATAAGGATGCCCACTCTCACTACTTCTATTCAACATAATATTGGAAGACCTAGACACAGCAATCAGACAAGAAAAAGAAATAAAAGGCATCCAAATTAGAAGGGAAGAGGTAAAACTGTCACTATTTGCAGAAGACATGATACTCTATATAGAGAACCCTAAAATCTCCACACAAAAACTATTAGAAGTAATAAATGAATTCAACAAGGTAGCAAGATACAAAATTAATATAAAGAAATCAGTTGCATTTCTTTACACTAACAATAAAATATCAAAAAAAGTAAGAAAACAATCCTGTTTAAAATCACATCAAAAAAATATTCAGGAATAAACCTAACCAAGGAGGTGGCTATACATTAAAAGTATAAGACATTGATTGGGCTTCCCTGGTGGCGCAGTGGTTGGGAGTCCGCCTGCCGATGCAGGGGACACGGGTTCGTGCCCCAATCTGGGAAGATCCCACATGCCACAGAGTGGCTGGGCCCGTGAGCCATGGCCCCTGAGCCTGCATGTCCGGAGCCTGTGCTCCACAGCGTGAGAAGCCACGGCAGTGGGAGGCCCGCGTACCGCCAAAAAAAAAAGTATAAGACATTGATAAAACAAACTTAAGATGATTCAGAGAGGGCTTCCCTGGTGGCGAAGTGGTTAAGAATCTGCCTGCCAATGCAGGGGACACAGGTTCAAGCCCTGCTCCAGGAACATCCCACATGCCACCGAGCAACTAAGCCCATGCACCACAACTACTCAGCCTGTGCTCTAGAGCCCACGAGTCACAACTACTGAGCCCACATGCCACAACTACTGAAGCCTATGCACCTAGAGCCCATGCTCCACAACAAGACAAGCCATCACAATGAGAAGCCCACACAACACAACGAAAAGTAGCCCCCGCTCGTCACAACTAGAGAAAGCTCGCACAGCAAGGAAGACCCAGTGCAGCCAAAAATAAATAAATTAAATAAATAAATTTAAAAAAAAAGATTCAGAGAAATGAAAAGATATCCTGTGCTCTTGGACTGGAATAATTAATATTGTTAAAATGGCCATACTACCCAAAGCAACCTACAGATCTAATGCAATCACTATCAAAATACTCAAGATATTTTTCACAGAACTAGAAAAAATAATCCTAAAATTTACATGGAATGACAAAAGACCCAGAATTGCCAAAACAATCCTGAGGAAAAAGAATAAAGTTGAAGACATAACCCTTCCAGACTTCAGACAATACAACAAAGCTACAGTAATCAAAACAGCATGGTACTGGCAGAAAAAAACAGATCAATGGAACAGAATAGATAGTGCAGAAATAAACCCACATACCTATTAATCTACAACAAAGAATATAAAAGAATATACAATACAGAAAGGACAGTCTCTTCAAGTGGTGTTGGGCAAGCAGAACAGCTACATGTAAATCAATGAAATTGTAACAGTCCCTCACACCATATACAAAAATAAACTCAAAATGGTTTAAAGACCTAACTATAAGATATGCCACCATAAAACTCAGGAAGAGAACATAGGCAAAACATTCTCGAACATAAATAGCAACAATATTTTCTTAGATCAATCTCCCAAGGCAGAAGAAATAAAAGCCGAAATAAGCAAACAGAACTTAATCAAACTTAAAAGCTTTTACACAGCAAAGGAAACCATCAACAAAATGAAAAGACAACCTATGGAATGGGAGAAAATATTTGCAAACAATGTGATCAACAAGGAGTTAATATCCAAAATACACAAACAGCTCATATAACTCAATATCAAGAAAACAAACAATCCAATAAAAAAATGGGCAGAAGACCTAAGGGAGGGTGGAGAGATAAATTAGTAGTATGGAATTAACAGATACAAACTAAATAGATGAACAACAAGGATTTACTGTATAGCACAAGGAACTATATTCAATACCTTGTAATAACCATAACGGAAAAAACCTGAAAAAAATTACATATATATAACTGAATCACTTTGCTGGACACCTGAAACTAACACAATATTGTAAATCAACGATACTTCAAATAAAAATTAGGTGAAACCTGATTATAATTTTATTTGGTAGGACTGAAATATATCAGTGCTTTTTATACCTTGAATGAATGCTGTAATTATGCAGTATACTTTACAATAAGACTTCCATTAGGATTAGCAGGTTTGAGATATAAGATCTTTCCTCTCAACTTCTGTATTCTCCAAAACAGGAGTCCCCAACCTTTTTGGCACCAGGGACCAGTTTCATGGAAGACAATTTTTCCACGGACTGGGGAGGGGGGTGGCGGTGCAGGGGGGGTGTGGTTTCGGGATGATTCAAGCATATTACATTTATTGTGCACTTTATTTCTATTATTATTACATTGTAATACATAATGAAATAATTATACAACTCACCATAATGTTGACAGGAGGTGGAGCTCAGGCGGTAATGCAAGCAATGGGGAGCAGCTATAAATATAGATGAAGCTTTGCTTGCCAGCCACTCACCTCCTGCTGTGCAGCCTGGTTCCTAACAAGCCGCGCACTGCAATGAAGAGTAGCCGCCGCTAGGGGCAACTAGAGAAAGCCCGCAGGCGGCAACCGAGACCCAATGCAGCCAAAAATAAATAAATTAACAAATTAATTTTTTAAAAAAGTAGTACTTACATAAGGAGGTAACAAGTCCTCTTAAAATAGTAAGAAGTGAAAAGTATTAGTATAACTTTTCCGGCTAATGGTCACCCGACTATTAAATGAATTACAAATGTTGATGGAATCATAATTTTATATAATACATAAAGAACACTATGATTTCCTGTGATTTTGTTGTTGTTGTTGTTGTTCTTTTGATGCTCCCAAACAAGCAGCTGTGCAGGGAACTGAGAAGCAACTGATATTCCTCAACTATGGTTTCAGAGGCATACAAGTTTGACATTTTGTTTGGCTTTGCCTTTTGAGAATAAACTCCCTCACTTGTCCAGACTACGTTCCATGCCTCTGGAAATTCCTAGGGACAAGAAAATTAGGTACTGTGAGCTCTGCCTTCTAAACAGAGCATTCTCTGTTCTGCGTGAAATGTTGATATAAAGGAGAGATTAGCTTGGGCAGAGCAGGTCAAAAGCCTACTGAGTTGCTGTCCAAGACATGGACATTTTCTGCCCCTCTTCCACAGCGAGAGGCCATGTGACTTGGTGTGTCAAATGCCAAGTATTTCAGATGTTAGTATGTCCTGACCATGTGGAGTCACTGAATTTGGGCAATATTTTTAAAAACCGGGAAAAGTTGTGCGATCGTAATCCCGGTTATCAGTGTTTCGGGTTGGCGATGGGTGGGGTGGGGTGGCATTTCCACCACCTTGAAAAGTCATTTAAAGTACGTGGGATAGTAGAGGCCGGACCTTTGGGGAACTTAAACCCAGAGACTTTGTAGCTTACTGATGGAGAGAACTCATACGGCTTCAGGTGTTATTAATTCTGGAATGTGTTTACGGGGGGCCCAAATCAGCTTTCATCCCTTTTAGGAACTCGAACACAATTCTGCAAGCTAAAGGCCCATCCTAGGCAAGAGGTGCCAACGCCTCGGAAATCGGAATCTGAGTCGAGCCCGTTCTCGGAGATGACTCCGCATTTGAAACTTCCCTCAGTCCGAGCGCGCCAGGGCCAGGAAGCTGGGCCACGTGACCGGCCCTCCTCCGCGGCCATTCCTAGCGGGGCAACAGCCAGCGCCCCTTCCGCATTTCGTATCCCCTCCAGCGCGCGACGGCGCATAAATGCCCGACGGGAGGTGATCCCAGCTAGCTCTGGACTCCTGTGTCACCAGAACTCACGCTTTTTCCAGCAATGCTTAGCAAGTTCCTCATCCCAAAGCAGGTGCAGACTTCCGCCTGGGTGCCTACCACGTGATCACGCGAGATTTGGGGAGACAGCGGTCCAACTTCACTACTTAAGTCCCCGGGCCCTGCCCTCACAACAGCCTCCACTGCGCGTGACGACGCGCGGCGGCCTCCGCCCCGGCGCGCCTGCGCACGCGGCTCTCGCGGTGTCTCGCGTTCAGACCCGCCCACCTCTGCCCCCGCCCCTTCCGCCCCTCCCTCCCCCTCCTCCCTGTCTCTCGGCGGCAGCGGCGGTGGCGGCGGTTCGCGCAGCTTGTTGGCTCACTATATAAAGGGGAGAAGCGGGCGGACTGGACGGCTGGAGCTGCAGCCGGTGGCGGCAGCGGCGGCGCGGGGAGCGGCGACCGGAGGTGGTTTCCCTCCTTGGTGCGGGGTGGGGAGCGGGCAACGCCCCCCAGGACCCCTGAAGGGTCGTGGCCTTTTTTTTTAAAGGGCGATTCTCGAGTTTTTAGCTCCGAGAACTGCTCTCCTCCTCTACCTCCTCTCACCGCTCCCCTCTCCTCCGTCAGGATCCGATTTTGTTTGAAAAATTTTTCCCCCCAATTTTGCGGTGGCTTGGGTCACCCTCCGGGTGTTCTTTTTTTGTTTGTTTGTTTTTGTTTTTATCTTTTCTCGGGGTTGCCCCCCTCTTGTTTGTGTTGTGTGTGGAAATGGCGAACTCGGCAAATACAAACACCGTGGTAAGGACGTGGTTTGGTGGCCGGCGGGGGCTTCGTTCAGGCGGCAGCAACGGCCGGACCGGGCGGGGGCGGGGACGGCCGCGACTCCCGGCCTCGACTCTCTTCAGCCGCCCGCGCGGCCGCCGCCGCCGCCGCCGCCGCCGCTTCCCGCCTCAGGCGGAGCGGGCCAGTGCGCCGGGCGGCG
>NW_006798403.1:557494-576398 GCF_000442215.2 Lipotes vexillifer | reverse complement strand
GGCGGGGGGGAGGGCGGGGACGCCTGTTGGGCCTGGGGCCGCCGCGGGGCGGTTGGGCCGGGGCGAGCGCGCGGCCCCGGCCCCAGAGCCCGGCCGCCAGGAGGGAGGGCGGGAGGGGCGCCGCCGCTTCTCCCCGAAGCGGGCCCGGCCGCGCCGGCTGGAGGAGGGCTCCCGGAGCAGCCTCAAAACAAAAACCGTGTTTGGGGAGCTGGGCGAATCCCCAAGACCCACCGCGATCCACTTTAACGCAGTGAAAGGTTAATGGCTACTTTGGGGGTTACTTTGGGCGTTTTGGCGGTTGTGCTTAAAGAGCCTTCATTGGGGCCATTTTATGTTTAAAAAAAAAAAAAAAGGACGAAGGTTGAAAAGCACTTATCTCGGTTCCTTCCGAATCGGTAAAATGGCGAAGGGGAAGCAAAACCCCCATCGTATCTTCGACTAGCAAAAGCACCAAAACAAACAAAGCCTACAGTAGTGGTCAAAGTGCCCCGCTTTCGCCTTGAAATTTGCCTACTTCTCACCGTTTGTCCCTTTTTTCTTACTTGCGATCACGTAGGTTTGCAAAAAGCAGTCACATAAATAACCTTTTCAGTCACCAACGCAAAATGTGATCACTAGCCCACCCCGCTCTCTTATTTTTATTATGACAATAAAACACTTTTTTGCCCGGTCCCAAATGCAGACAAGCCCACGGCAGCCCGGCTCCGTACCGTTGACGACTCGGGTCGATCCATCATGGCTGCGGCCGCTTACCCTGCTTTTCAGTCCCTGAGCCTTGTGGTCCTCCTCCCTTTGGCTGCCCTGTTTATATAGAGCCATTGCCGCTCTCTAATATAGACTCTGCCAGGATGGGAAGGTGCTTTTCAGGCCTACGTCACCGCCTCTCCATTTAAACACCAGATCCGGCTTTAAATAGTGAGAGCTGCTGAGAGCGGGGCTGGGAGGTGCGTGCTCCCGAGGCGAGAGGCTGGCGCGTGCAGAGCTCAGTTTATTCCTAAATCCTTTCCGTACACTGTAATTTCGTGCCCAACCGGGTCTGCTTTTAGAGCCCCAAGTTTTTGTTTTCATACAGCAGCTGGGATTTGCGGTCTTTGGTAGGGGAAAATAGACTTGCCATCCTTTTTTATTTTATTTTTATTTTTTAAAGAGAATTTAAGCTCAGATGTCTAATCGTTCTTGTATTCAGAAGATGCATGCATTATTGTCGGTAATTTTTTTTTTTTGAAAAGTTTTCTACATTAATTGTTAGCTGTGGAGGATTTGATTTTGGTAGTATTTTGTTTATCACGTATTCAGGAAATGTTAGAAATATAGCTCCTAATATTTCAGTATGTTTTCCTATAATAAATATTTGAGATACGAAGCTTTTCAAAGAAATAGTAAGTGCCTAAAGCTTCGACGTAGGACCTATGTCTACAATACATTTATGGATCGGGGAATTGTGAGTAATTTGCTTAGTGCAAACTGGGTATTAAAAAATTAAAATTCTAAGATGGTGTTTTTGCTGCATTGGATGTTAATATGATATCCAATATAAAAATTAATCCAACTTATTTTCCAATATTGTACCAGGTACTAACACTTTTGAAAGAAATCCTTTAATTAATCGTTAGATAATGGCACTAATGGCCCTTTAATTTACAAGTTTTTAAGCTTGGAATATCTGGTTTTTCAAAACTAGGACAAACCTAAATTTCTGTGTATTTCATAAAAGGCAAAAACTTTGGCTTAAGTACAGTTTTGTATTTTAAATAATAATTCAGAAATTGCTTATTTCAGATAATGCCTATGTACTCACATACTTTGAAAAACGTCAGTATTTTGCGTGCTTTTTAACCTTGAACAATTTAAAATTGCATATACTTCATGAATAATACACATTTACCTTTCTTTAACTATAGTGCATATGAATCCATTAAGTGGTCAAGTTGTGGCACAAAAGTTTGCACAAAAGCAAAATCTTAAAGCAAAATTGATTCATTACGTAGGAAGTGCCAGAAGAAAGCACATTGTACCTATAAATTTGGATATCCAAGCAGAATATTTTTAGGGATGACTGACTTCAGAAACACCAGAACAACATCTATTTTGCTGAAAAAATAATTTATATCGTCAATTTGAGATTTATACTACCAATTTAAAATTACACTGTATCTTTATAATGCCTTGAGCCATTGGTTTAAAAAAAAAACACTTTATAAATGTACTTTTGTAATTCAGTAGTTGAATTGCCATAGATAAGGTGATACCCATAGTCAGATAGACTTTCCTTTATAGAATCAGAATGCTAACATAAGGAGGCACTGTAGAGATGCAGAAATCACATGAATAATTTTAGTTCACAGAGGCAGATTTGGCAAAATAAAAAGCAGGTGAGTGAGTGGAACGGCAAAGGTGAGAAACTAGATACATGAATTGTTTTTCTGGTTGTAATGAAAAGGAACAAATAGTTTTTAATGGTTGAGGTAAGTTGTATAGAGGAACTCATTATTTGTATTTTTGGCTGGACAAGGACACATAAGAGGTTTCCCCTGTGATAACAGTATTGCTGGGAGAGATGCTAACGAAACATTTATTTCTGTTTGAAGTTTGCTTATGAGAGCAAACCCTTGGTTTTATTGGGTAAGCAGTAACTTTTAAGCAGTAACTTTTAACTTTTTTGATCTTAGCTCTGTGTGATAATGGATAAGATTTATAGCAAGGCATCTCTGGTTTTACACTCTGACAAGCAAACTTCCTTTTGTCCATTAAAAATAGGCAAAGTCTTCCATCTCTTACTTTTTGGTTTTTAAAAAGTACTTTATACTTTTAAGGTGCTTTCACATCTATTCTCATTTTTCTGGCAACCTTCTAAAAGCAAGCTTCCCCCCAAGTAATGCCAACAATAATAGTTACAATAATAATAGTTTAAAAATAAATATCGAGGCTGCTTATAGTTCTATTCCATAGCATCATCTGGGCAGTAGTAGGAGAGAGATCCTGGAAAAGCGATCATTGTGTCTTGTTCCTCTGAGATTTTGAGACCTGTTATTGTGGTTATATGAACAGCTTGATGGTATAATTTAAAGGTACAGACTGGGTAACAAAAACTAGAATTAGGTGATTTTTAAATTTCAATACTTATTATTCAATTGTACTTATTATTTTAATTTATTATTTAATTGTACTTATTATTTTAAATTTGAATACTTATTATTCAATATTCAATAATCTGGTTGCAGATTATTACCAGGCAAATCACAGGACATAAGTTTCTGTTAAGACAGCGATGCCATTAGGAGATACAACGGGTTAAACCAAGCAAGGAATAATAAAAACCATACATAGCAACCCATAAAACTATATCGTTGGATATAGTCAAAACACATTAAGTGTTTTGACTATAACAACATGGGAAATTACAACTGGAAACTGTATAGACCTTGTATCTGTGATGATCTTCTGTATATAAATTGTATTAAACAGTAGTAAAACCTTTATTAAAATATGCAAGTCATCAAATAATTCATTTTAACTAAGGCAACTGATGTTTATGGGAATGGCCATACCTTTAAAGTTACATCTTCTAAAATAAGTTTTAGAGAGTTGGAAAAGGGACTGTTGTATTACATTTGTTTTCAATTTGTGAAAATGTTATATATTTTAATATGTGAAAAGCAGTGTTTTTCAGCAGTCTTTTATTTTTCCCTTTAAAGCCTAAATTATACAGATCTGTGATTGAAGATGTAATTAATGATGTGAGAGACATCTTTTTGGATGATGGAGTCGATGAACAAGTTCTGATGGAACTAAAAACTGTGAGTTTGCTGCTTTTTTTTTTTTTAACATTCTCTTCAGTCAGAAACTATACTCCATAATTTTGCCATATGATGACCATTTGACTTTGTTGCAGGAAGCAGTATAGTTATGTGAAGGGTGCTGGTTTTGAATCCCAGCTCTACCATCCATTCTTCCTCTGACCTTAGGCAAACTGCTTATATTTCAGTTTCCTTATATGTGAGATGAGAATTAGTAGTACTTACCTTTTAGGCTTGTTTTGAGGATTAAATGTAATGACTATATAAAGTGTTTAGCAAAGTGCCTGGCAATAGTATTAGCTATTATTAATGGGCAGTTAATATCCATTTATGTTTTAATTACTTGACATTCCTGTAAGGTTTTTTTTACTTTTTATTTTTTTGTGGTCTTAGTGCACTGGTATTCTAAAATGTATTTATGTTGTGGAGATTAAGTGCTTGATAAATTTCATGTTCTGGAGTCCAATTCTCTATGTGGGCCAAATATTTGGTTTACAATGTATTCTAGTTTGGGAGCTGCTTTTCTGCCTCTTCTATTTACTTGGATTTAAGCAGAAATATATAGATACTTTTATTTAGCATTTGTGTTTTCTTGATGGTGTAATGACTCATGAAATCATGGAATATTTTTGCGTTACTGCTCAGAACAGTGGTTCTCAAAATATGGTCAGTGGACTTCCCCACAGGCTCTTTCAGTGGGTCCATGCGGTTGGACAGATGCCCAAGTCTGAATAATCATAGTATGTTTGTCATATTTCCAGTAAAAGTTGTATTCCATGAAAAAAGTGACCAGTTAAACTTGAAACTCAAATGTACAAGTGCTTTTCCTTGAGATAACTGTTCCATATGCAGCAGAAGGGCTTTATGCATGCTTCCCATTTTGATGTACCAAATATTAAAAAGATGTTTACGTAAAGGTTGAGATGAGATCATTGTTGATATTCAGACATGCAGTTGTTTGATATTCTATTCATGATATTCTGTAATGAAATGTGTTAACATATGGCATATCTGCATACTTCACTGAACTCATATTTTCCATTTAATTGAAGAGTTTGAAAAGTTAATTGGTATATGGTTTCAGATTGTACATTGCAGCTAACTGTTAAGAAACCATCACTTAAAATACTTTTTCCTTTCCCAACTACTTAACTATGCGAAGGCAGATTTTCTTCATATACATCAACGAAAGAAAACTGAATGTAGAAGCAGATATGAGAATCCAGCTATTTTCCTTTTAAGCCATTTCTCACAAAATTTTTTTGGAAGATATGGTTATTTTCATTGAAAGTATTTATGTTAGCATGTAATGGATACGTTGTTTTTTCTTTTTTTTTTCTTCTTTACTCCTCTGGATCTTATTTTTTAAATGGAATGCATTTCTTTTATTTATTTATTTTATTTTACTTTTGGCTGTGTTGGTTCTTCGTTTCTGTGCGAGGGCTTTCTCTAGTTGTGGCGAGCGGGGGCCACTCTTCATCGCGGTGCGCGGGCCTCTCACTATTGCGGCATCTCTTGTTGCGGAGCACAGGCTCCAGGCGCGCAGGCTCAGTAGTTGTGGCTCATGGACCTAGTTGCTCCGCAGTATGTGGGATCTTCCCAGACCAGGGCTCGAACCCGTGAACCCTGCATTAGCAGGCAGATTCTCAACCGCTGCGCCACCAGGCAAGCCCACGTTGTTATTTTTAAATGTCACCATTTAAAAAAAAATCTTTTTTAAAATTTCATAAAAGTTCACTGAGGTCCTCATTAATTTGTAAAAATGATAAGGGACTCAGACTAAAAAGTTTTAGAACTGCTGGCTTAGAGATTGGGAATTGAGCTCCTTTAGAGCTATGTATAAATAAGTAATCAGTTAATGAATGCAAAGGAACATTTGTTGTGGTCTTATTTATCCATTCAACAGAGGTGTGGAGGCTGCAATTTAGCAACTTACTATTTTAAATAAAGCAAATCTCACCTGTGTTGTGGTGATGAAATATATCTTAGAATGTTGCAGCATCTGTGGGCAGCTTCTATAGAATTTTCAATATGAATCTGCCCCTGTGAGGAAGGGAAAATATAGGTTTGAATGAGATGAGGAAATATTTATTTACCTTGTGAGAAATGTAATGGTTACTGAAAGTGAAGAGTAGGTATTTAAAAATGCAAGTGAAGGAATGCCAACTCTGAGACATGAGTTGGAAGAATAGCAGTATAAACTACTCAAACACATAAAGTATCTCAGGGATATGAATAAGAAGAGAATAAGCTTATTTTGATTCCTTCATGTTACATGTAATGAATATTTTATAAATATGTTATACCCTTATAATGGTTGTCCTTGTAGATCTGTGATCTTATGTAGAAGGTACAGCATTTTTAGGTGCAAAAAATTAGTCCCAAAGGCTTTAATTTGTGGTATGTCAGACTAGTGGTCAATCCAAGTTGTTTTCTCCACTTGCTTTTCACAGAGTCTGTTGATATTTTCCTACTGGTCCCAGTTAGAATCAAGGTGTTCTCTCCAAACAGAATGAGCTATCTTTGAGACCAAATAGCTCCACCTGCATTTTTAGTACATAAGACTTTATACATGTATATACATATATATAGATATATGTACATATAATATAGTATAATAGTATAAAAAAGTAATATCTATGTTTTATAGGTTATGCACTGATTTTTTGTTTAATGCTTAGTTTTCTGTGACAAAAATTGTGACATTCAACTTTGAATCCCCAGCCTCTACCACAATGCCTGGCATATGTGGTTGGCATTCAGTAAATACTTAATTAAATTAATAACATGTTGCTCCAGAATCTAACTGAAAAAGGTAGTTTAATGTTTTTGTTGTTTTTTAAATGGGGCATACTCTTTTATTCTGGGTTGTAGCTGAATTTAAATATAAAACTGTTAGACTGAAATGAGTTTGTTATTTTAATTCTCTGCACTAAATTTCTTCAGGATCTCATTAGAATTTCCAGAATGTGCCCTAGTTTTAACAGTCTGACAGCCAGCATTATGCAGTAGAACTTTTTGTGGTGATGAAAATGTTCTATATCTGTGCTCTCCAGTATGGTAACCACTAGCCACATGTGGCTATTAAACACTTGAAATATGGTTAGTGGAACTGAAGAACTGAATTTTTATTTAATTATAATTAATTTCACTTTAAATCACCACGTGTGGCTAGTGGCTACTGTATTAGACCTTGTAGGTTTGGATATTCTTGCTAATGAAAACTAACAATATTTCATATTTTAAGGTTTATAAAGGACTCTGTCATTAGTTCTATCCCCTTTCTCACCATTTTATAGTGTTTCACAAACTTCTATCAAAAGCTTCCAAACGGCTGTGAAGGATACAGTGGTGTATTAGATTATGAATTAAGATGAGTAATGAGAGTGCCTGTAATTTGAAGTTTAACTAGATAATTCAGAAAGGGACCTTCTACATTAAAATAATTCAACCTGATTCTTGAGGTTATCTGTTAACACTGTGGGTCTCCTTTAATGTATGAACTGTGGGAGATAGAAAAGATGCATAAAGCATAATGTTGGTTTTCTTGCTTTTTTCTCTAATGGAAGTGTAATTGACCTACAACACTGTATTAGTTCTACGTACACAACATAGTGATTCAGGATTTCTATACATTAGAAAATGATCACCACTTGATTTTCAATACAGCTATATTTGAATGTAAATTGTGTTTTAGATTGGTAAATGACTATGGGTGGAAATGACAGTCTAGAAGTCCTCTTCAAAGTAAGTGATAAAATTATCCTGATTTCTAAACTGTCAGACCCACCCCTATCCAAATAGCAAGTACAATGGTAGATAGAAAACATGGCCTCTCAATAAAACAAAGAAGAATTCTTCATTTGGAGACAAATCTGAAAAAGTTAATCTGCCCCTAGATCTGTTTTCTCATCCTTGGCACTACTGACATTTTGGACCTGTTAATTCTTTGTTGTAGAAGGCTAGTTATCATAGGATATTAGCAGCATAACTGATCTCTGCCCACTAGATGCCAGTAGCACCCCCTTAGTTCTGACAACCAAAAATATCTCCAGACATTGCCAGATGTCCCCGGGGCAGAAGGGGAAAAACTACCCCTGATTGAGAACCACTATTCTAAATATACTCTAGTTGTATATAAATACTTGAACCGTAAGTTGAACTGTGATCTACTGTTCTACATCATTTGGCCTTGGGGAAAGCTCTGTTCCCCAACATCATTTCTAAAGAGCCCCAAAATTCAATTGTCTTATGTTTTATTCAGGAGCTAGTTGTTTTTGTGAGACTAGGAGAATCCTTTAGAATTTCTAGCCCAGCATACTGCCAGGCAGCAGTAGATCTGGTAACGTTTTATAGATCAAAAAATGGAATAAATATGCTTTGACAGATCATTTAGCAAGTGGTAGAGACTTGAAGCTAAGCCTTTTGTCTCCAGATAAGAAAGGTACCAGAGTTGTGACTAGACCTGCTCTGATAGCAGCAGTACAGTTTAGAGATTAGAACTTTGGACCAGAGCTGGGATTACGGTGAGGCAAGTGAGGGCCTAGAGTCCAAAATTTAAACTTTAAATTTAAAATTTAAAGGACATTTACTCTTCACTCTCAGGGTCCAGCCCTGTTGAGTAAGATTGCCTGAATTGTATGATGGTTTTGCCTGCTGTTAGTTGGTGATCTTGGATAAGGTACCTAACTTGTTCCTCAGGTTCTTTTTCTGTAAAAAGATAATGATAATGTCTATTTTAAAGAATTTTTGTGAAAAACGAGTGTACACGGAAAGTACTTAAGTGCACGTTAAGAATTCAGTGTTAGTCTAGTAAACATGATGGGCATAACATGATGCATATCCAAATCATTTTGGGAACAGAAAATGAATTTTCTCCATGTCTAATTCCGGAGACCTGGCAAAGATTGTTGAAATAGGACTGCCAGAGCAACAGCTATGGCGTTGGGGGGAAAAAGTACTATAAAAATGTGGAGAAAAGAGTTCTTCCTATTTTCTAAGCTAGCTAAATAAATACATACATAAATAACAATTCAGTATTCTTGGTAGTCTTTAGGGGTATTAATATGATTACTGTTGCCAAAATAGTATTACATTATTTTAAACATGATATTTTAAAAATAAAATATTTTGATAAATTATTTTAAAATGAAATTGGAGAGAAACAAAACATTCAACTAATTTGAACTTTACATTATTTGATATTATAAGCATAATGCTAAATATTTGTATGGTATTATTCTTGTATTTTTCACATTACCTAGAACAGTATTTGGTACTTAGTAAATATGGATTCTCAGTGGCCCACTACTCCAGCATCCCCTTGCTCCCCCAGAAGCAGTTTGAAATGTGTGGTTCCATGTTTGCTTGTTACAATGACTAACGGGCATCTTTGGCATTTAGTAGGCTAGAGGAGTGTTGTATTTCATGCACACTTCCTGTGGTAATACCCTGTAAATAGTTATTCTGCCTAAAATGTTGGTAGCATTTTTATAGAGAAACTACCTTAGAAAACAAGTTCGTTTTCCATTGTCTTTGAAATTAATATTAAATTTCTGATATTAAATATTAAATTTGTTAGGTTATGAATAAGACATAGTCTCTACCCTGAAGGAGTTCATACTTTAATAGAGAAGGTAGACTTAGTGTGAAAAGTGTACCAATAGAAATATCTCTAAGGTATAGAGGCAGTGAGCGATTTCTTCGCGGCTATGTGACTTTGCATTTGCATTCTTTGGGGAATTGTGTGGGAAGACTGTCAGTCATAAGAAGTAGTTTACGAAAGTTTAGACAGGAGGTATGTATGCTATATTCAGGGAACTGCAAGCAGTTTGGAAAATAGAGTGCAAGTTATAGTAGCAGTTGGAGAAGTTAACATAATATTGCATTAAGGAGCTTGGTCTTTAGAGTGAGAAGGATTCTCTGGGGTGCTAGTTAAAAGACAGAGTTTTGGACTTCTGCTTCAAAGAGTCTCAGTTGATAGGGGTACAGTCTGACATTTAAAAAGAAAAATTTGATTGCATTTACCAAAAAATCTAAATTAACTTTTAATAATGCATTAATGGGTTGCAGTCTGCAGTTTGAAAAGTATTGGTTTATACTTTAAAGCAGCGGCTTTCACTTTAGTGTACATCACAATAACCTGGATAGGTTATTAAAACAGATTCCTGGCTCTAACTCCAGAGTTGCTGATTCGATGGGGTGGGGCCATAGAATTGGTATGTCTAACAAGTTCCCAGGTGATACTGATGTTATTGGTCCAGGATCACATTTTGAGGACCACTGATTTATAGAGGATAGATTGGAAGCACAAGTTTCCACTAAAATGTAGCCTCTGTAAGGACAAAGATCTTTGTCAGACTTGTTCAGTCTGTTCTCAATGCCACTAACAGTGTCTAGCTGGGAGATATTCAATAATTATGTGTAGAATGTATGATTTGAAGCAGGGAGCTCAATTAGCTTAGTCATTAACACTTTGCAGTAATACTGATGGGAGGAAGGGACTTGAACTGGGGCCATTATAGTAGGGATAGATTGGAATAATGCTTTGGAAAGGAAATTGACAATAATGATAGGGCATTGGGGTACATTCTGACTCACAGATCATTGACTTGGGAGACTAGGTGAGTAGTGGTACGCAGCACTTAGCACATAATGTGTATTTGTTAATATTTACCATTGTCATGGAAGCTTCATTGAAGTGATGGGTCAGGATTGCAGTGGGAAGACCAATTGAAGGTGATAAAAACTGAAGCTTTAAATTTAGAAAATTATGGTTTAAAGACCTCTTTCTTTTTTTCTGTTTCTTTATTTTTTTAAATATTTTATTTATTTTTATTTTTGGCTCTGTTGGGTCTTACTTGCAGCACGTGGGATCTTCATTGCTGTGTGCAGGATCTTTCCTTGCGGTGCTCGAGCTCTTTGTTGCGGCAAGCGGGCTTCTTTCTAGTCATGGTGCGTGGGTTTTCTCTCTCTAGTTGTGGCACACAGGCTCCAGAGCACGTGGGCTCTGTAGTTATAGTGCATGGGCTCCAGAGCGTGTGGGCTCTGTAGTTTACGCCATGCGGACTCTAGTTGCGGCGTGTGGGCTCAGTAGTTGTGGTGCGTGCGGGCTTAGTTGTGCCGGGGCATGAGGGATCTTAGTTCCCCGTCCAGGGACTGAACCTGCGTTCCCTGTGTCGGAAGGCGGATTCTTTACCGCTGGACCACCAGGGAAGTCCCTTAAAGGCCTGTTTCATAAAGCATTAATTAATAGTACTTTTTTCACCTTGATTTTGGCCTGCAAGAAGCGAGGTTTTGTTTTGTTTTGAAACAGGGAAAAGAAGTGTAGACAGTTTGGGTGATAACTGTTTGGGAGGCTTACCTATATGGCCTTACTATATAATACATTTAGAGTGTATTTTAGAGTGTAGAGTGTATTTTATTCAGTGTCTGAGCCTATTTTGTATTGTGTGTTATGCTAGGTGCCCACTTTATAGAAATGAACCAGACAAAACTTGGGCTTTCAGAAAGTAGTTTTTTGTTACCCTAGGAAGAACCCTAGCTGTTTTTAGTCTGGGATTTGCACCGACTTAGATTTACTAGCTGGAAGTTCGTTTAGAAGTAATCTAATTCAGCTTGTTCCCTTTTTAGGTGAGTAAAATGCCCAGGGAAGATAAATAATTTGTCCACCAAGCCGTTTAGTGGCCAAACCAGGACTAATTGGGTTCCTGACTTCTGTTGTAATGCTCTATTACACAACTAATACCACCACTACAATAATTGTAATAACTAACATTTATTGATGACTGACTTTATGCTAGACTCTGATAAATGTTTTACATGGAAACCTTATTTACTCCTCACAACAACGCATGAAATAGATACTGTTACTGTCTCTGTGAGAATAGTCTTCAGGTGAGCCTAAATACTGAGACTGCTAGGGGAATGGTTGCTCTGGGAAATTGACCTTTAGTTTACTTTTTCGCTAAATCGTTATAGATGTGCTGGAATTGTTATTAACATGTAGATCTAGAATTTCTAGAACAGTTGGAAGTGTCAGCAGTTTATAAAAATCCCTGTTAGTATGGCAAAGGGAGCTTTTTGAAGGATCTGATAGAAGCCTTACATGAGTTAGGCAATATCCCAAGAGTAGATCCTAGGGGAGAAAACAAAGTATCTGTAGATCCTTGTGTACAGAATGACTGAATTAAATTTTATATGTATGTTTAAGGAATGATTTGTAACTTTCTTGGGCAGTTTTTTTTTTTATAAGGGCTCTATAGATTGAACACTAAACCTTGTAGAGAGGAAATGTGTTAGGGAGAAGGATGGAATAGTTGTAAATATTTTCTTTTACTTCCTTGTTTTTGCCCACTTTTGATTTTTTTTTTTTCCTTCATCACAGAAGCTGTCCAAGGGAGAGATGAGAAAATAGAAGTGGTTAAGCAAAAAAGGATTGTCAATCTTTGTCATAATGAGAGAGGGAAGGGAATTTCAAGAAGTGTGGAGGGTTGAGAATACCTCTGAAAGCATATTAGGCATTGCCGTTTCTTTTTCCTTATGTAGGGTTGGACAGATAGAAAGGTAGGGTTTTCTAACCTGAGGACTGCCTCTATAATGTTTCTCATAGTTCAAGGAAAGATGAATTTGTGTTCTATATGTTCTTTAAAAGTTAGGAAAGAAAGATTTCCATAAAATAGCTAACAATGGATTTGATACTAAAAAGGATGATTTTTGATTACTGAAAAATTGCTTATATGAAGCTGCTTGACAACCAAGGAATTACTATGGAAAGTTTGTTGAAGATATAAAAAGAAACAAAAGAATTCTTCAGTACTCTTAAGTAGCAAAAATGAGGTTTGATACTTCAAAAATTGGTTTTCATTATGGCATACACTTGGGTAAGAATTAGAGATTTGTAGATTTATCAGTTTTGAAAATGTAAGAATTTTATAAACTGACTAATAAAGTATGTTTTATCCATATGTCCAGTGTTGTTTTCCCTGACTCTTACTTAGAAATCTTTAATATTCTTTGCTTTAGTTATGGGAGAATAAACTAATGCAGTCTAGGGCAGTAGATGGATTTCATTCAGAAGAGCAGCAGCTTTTACTGCAAGTTCAACAGCAGCAGCAACCCCAGCAGCAGCAGCATCACCACCACCATCACCACCAGGCTCAACCGCAGCAGACAGTACCTCAGCAAGCACAGACCCAGCAGGTCCTTATTCCTGCGTCACAGCAAGGTGAGTCTGTCTGATCCTACTGCAACTTGGAAATGAAAGTTGTCATTTTCAAAGAAGAGAAAGACTCTGGGTGTCTCCTTTCTATTGGCTGAGGGGGTTGTATCTTTGTGTCTATAAAATGTGGTTCCTATTTATGTAGTAATGATAAACAAGTAATTCACTAACAGAAAGCCTAAAATGATATTCAGGTAAGTATATTATTACTTTTTTTAGATGGCTACACAATGGTGGATTTCCTAAGTCAGATCTATAAAGGTTTATTTACTAAGGGTTTCATTATTTTATATAGTAGAATCATTACTTTCTTTGAAACTGATTTGTTCCTACAAAGACATTTGAGTTTAGTTTTTATAAATAAACACTGGAGGGTTTTTGTAACTATACTTTGGCAGTCTGAAATTCGAATTCCTTATTAATTTATGTAGTTAAATTGACTGAATTAGATTTCCTTTAAGTGAAGAGTGGATATATGACATCTTAATTTATATTATGTGGTTTAAAGATAAGAAAAAACAAGTATTTATAGACTGCATCCATAGTGCCTTGTACCGTGCAAGTCATTTTATAGGTTTTGTTTCATTGTAGTCTAATAGAGGCTCTGTGAAGTAGCTCTTAAAACATCACAGCTGAGGAAAATCTGGGCCCTGAAAAGGCTTAGAAGCTTGATCCTCTACATGGAGTATTTTCTGTCATGACAAACATTTGTTCAGTTATAAAACTTGTTGTCAGAGAGGAGAATAAAGATAAATGAAAACTTCATCTTAAGGTAACTTGAGTTACTCATTTCCCTCATCTGAGAGTGTATGTAAGACTTAAAACTGATATTGATGCACATTAGAAATGTCTGTTTGAGTTAATTTACTGTACCTTGCATGTTTCTTGATGACCGTTCCTCCTATTGCCTTCAGGCCTGGCACTAGGATTTTAGGTTATCATAAATTAAAATTTGATTTTCTTCACTCAGAGAATATTAGGATAATGGGATTATCTATTTATTCTCTGAAATTTGCGGAATCAAACACTTAGTTCCTTTTATGCTTACGTGATATTGCCATTATTTATGATTTGTATTTTTTAAAAAGTTGATGGAAATAAGATACTGGAAACTGTCAAATTGGGAGAAAAAGATTTTAAAAGACTATGTAGATTATAACTTTTTGAGCTCACTTTTAATGGGTCAGTAATGCATTCCAGCAGTAGTATCATTATATTAATAACACAGTTATTGCTGAGTTGGCAAGACGATATTAAATTATGTTTGAAAATTTCCAGTTTAAGAATGCACAGAAATGTATATGTTTAGGTGTTAGGTATCTCATTATGTCGTGTTCCCAAGGTCCCTTGTGTCCTTAGGTGTTGTTAACTCTTTTTTTTAATTGTGGGTTTTCCAGTATAAAGTGGGTATGTCATAGCTGTTTTTACCGTAGAAGTTTATAACTTTCTGAGATATCAAATGGTTGAGTGCATTTGCATGCAGAAAATGTGGAAAACATGAAAAAACTTTTCGGCATGGTACAGCATTCTTATGAAATAGCCTCATGGTTCCTTGTTTTTATGTGTGCCTGTTTTTTTTCATAGCTGCAGCACCACAAGTTATTGTTCCTGATTCTAAGCTGATACAACATATGAATGCATCAAACATGGTAAGACTCAGAACATAGCACTTTGCTTGGCTTTGTTTATTCTAACCCAAATTGTGATTATGCTTGTGTATGTTGTATATTAACAACTTAAAGTTTATTCAGGACTTAAGCAAAATAGCTGTTTTGTTTGGTTTCCTAAGTATTGGATTTAACAGCAAATCTAAAGTTTAGCTTGGTACTTAGACATTAAGGTTCATAAAATTATGCAGCTTTCTGTTGAAAATACCAAAAGAATGATGCTTTGTGGGAGCTGTTTGATCTTCTGCAATTTTTTTTTTTTTTTTGCGGTACGCGGGCCTCTCACTGCTGTGGCCTCTCCCGTTGTGGAGCACAGGCTCCAGACACGCAGGCTCAGTGGCCATGGCTCACGGGCCCAGCTGCTCCGCGGCATGTGGGATCTTCCCGGACCGGGGCATGAACCCACATCCCCTGCGTAGGCAGGCGGAATGTCAACCACTGTGCCACCAGGGAAGCCCTTCTTCTGCTATTTTTTGAAAATAGGTTTATGGGACCTACCAAACATTATGCCAAGTATAGTTATGTTGCAGAAGACCCATTAACTGAAAGAGGTTAGGAATGCTAAGAATTATAAATTTTTAAAAAATGAAAATGAGCCATTTGGATAAAGATAACTAGTATCGTTAAGATCAGACATTTAAAAATTTTGCTCTGATTTAACCATAGCATAGCCTAATAAGTTTTATTACAATATGTAAATTGCTACTTTAAAATGCATTTTTTCAGTTGAGTTTATTATATATTAGACTTGATACTTCTAAGAGATAGCCACTGAACTTCGTAAGTCCTCAAATTTTCAGATTTCACTTAGCACATATAATATATCCCATCAGATATAACTATAAAACTGAAAGAAAGAAACCCTCAGATCCTTAGAAAATCTTTACTTCTATCCTCACAGTTTTTTTTTTTTTAAATAAAACATTAAAACAAAGTTTAATTAGAATAGTTGTTCCGGCATTTTCTCGTAAATGGCTTTTCTTCTCTTTAAACTACACAGACTGTTAGTGGTGTCTCTGCTCTGACATTCCATTCTTAAATTCAGCCAAATCCTTTCATTAGGTAAGAATCATTATTTTAAATAAGATCTCTTAGTCTAGTGTTAGCAGTGAGATTTTCTTTTCAGATCCAGATTTTTTTTTTAAACGAAAAAGCAATATTTTAAAAAACAGTTACTATATTTTGTGAGTGATGAGTGAACCTGAAAGCTCATTTGTGTTTTATAAGCCATATAGGAAGCAGGGCTTATCTAGTAGACAAACGACTTCTTTCTATTGATATATACCAGCCTTAACAAATGTATAACTTTACAGAATTGCAAATTTCTACACGATAGAAATTGGAATTTTTTAATTCACAAAAAATCAAGAATCTCTGTTTGTACTTCCAGTTCAAGTTCCTGGAGTCAACTCTTGTGCATAAAAATCACAAAAGTCCATGCCTATCGATTCTCACAAGAATTTTTATTATTCAAAAAGAATTCCCTTTCAAGTTTAAGGCACCAAATTTCTTTTTAACCTCCATCCTTAAAAATAAGTCTCACTGTAGGATCCATATTGTAGTTGGTACTATTGAGACTGTTTCCTAGGGAATAACTTGTATCATTTTAAAACAGAAAGTTTAGTAGAATCACTTGCAGTAGACCCATCTAATTTTGAAGAATTTTAAGTGTTGTGGGAGAGAATTTTGAATTAAAATTGTGTTTAAAAAGACTGGTAGGGCTTCCCTGGTGGCACAGTGGTTAAGAGTCTGCATGCCGATGCAGGGGACACGGGTTCGTGCCCCGGTCCGGGAAGATCCCACATGCAGCGGAGCGGCTAGGCCCATGAGCCATGGTCGCTGAGCCTGCACGTCCGGAGCCTATTCTCCGCGGCGGGAGGGGCCAGAGCAGTGAGAGGCCTGCGTACCGCAGGAAAAAAAAAAAAAGACTGGTGAAATTAATGGCCCATCTCTTACTGATTTGCTGTGTCTCTGATTCTAAAGAGCATATGTATTTAAACAGATCATAGGTCAGACTTCAATCAATAAAATGTTAGCATTTATACGTATTTCAGCATTTTACTTGTTTTCAGTTAGTGTTTGCTTCATGTGTTTTTCATGTTCTAAAATGTAATCAGTATAGGCTTTTTACAAATAAGTTTTTTGTGTTTTTGTTTGTTTGCATTATTATTCCTGATTCAAAGATATCCATTAAAAACAGTTCCATTTTGAAAAAAAAATTTTTTTAATATAAGAATATGGGATAGTGATAATATATTTGGTAGAAAGCTATTTCAGGGAACTTATGAAACAGGACCTTCTATCAAACTAGTTTTGCAGGTTCTCTTTATGAAATTGCTCAAATGCATTATTCACGTTAGGGCCTTTTCACAAAATACAGGAAGGAACTTTCAGCAGACATTAATAAAAGATGGTTTGTGTATGATACATCACAACAAATATTTATAGCAACTTGAATGTGCAGAGGTATGCAGGTGGTTATTTTCTCATGTATGCTATAAGGAAAATGCTAGGTCAGTTTGCTAGTAGAGGGAGATCTATTAACCTTATAAAATGTGAATTATAGGCACTTAATATTCCTAAATAATATTTCTCAATAGTAAGTGGTTAATATATTCCTTAAATTTAGATTACCTTTCATTTGCTTATATAGACAAGTTTTATTTAAATCTTTCATTTATTTAATAAAATGAAATGCAGAACCTGCATTTTGTAAAGAGAACCTGGTGAGCTAGATAGCTGGATTTTGGGGACATAATGGGAGTTTCAGGCTTAAGATATAGAGATTACTTAGGCCTGTCAAATGGCAACAAGCATATTTTCTTGGAAGGATATACTTAGAGCCTGACTAGATAGTTGTATCATTAACCTACTTGAGTGTAATTTTCCAAGTTTTGTTGACTTCAAAGCACAGTTAATATTTATTTCCTGAAGCGTCTTCAAATACATTTCTAAAAATGTATAAGTTGGATTGAGTATATGAAGGTTTGGTACCTTAAAAAAGATTGAAGGGGGAGGGGGAAGAAAACCTACCTGTATATAGTTACAGTGAGATACATGGAAATACTTTGAGCTCAGAATTTTAAAAAAACAGTAAAAATGTAGTGTAATTCTTTCAGAGGAAAGGGGAGAAGTCTCCAGAAGCAGTAAATCAAGAATTTATCCTGGATTTAAAAACATTCAGAGTATAATTCAGAGTATAATTCCATGTATATTTTTATAATTTAAAGTCAGATACTACATTTTAAAGTGTAGAAATTAATTTTTGTGACTTAAGATTTTTAAGATATTTTCTATATTGATAAAACTGTCAGTAATATATGTTTCACCTAGATAATGCCAGTGTTGTCACCTTATGGCATCTTAGAAGAGTTGCCAGCTAAGAATTGCAGTCTTCTGATACAAGGTTTTCTCTAGAGACCTGTTAATCATGGTATAAATTTAAAATATTAGGATTTCTAAAGTGAAGATACTTACACTTTTGCCATAAGTATATTAATTGACAACAAGGAATTGGGAGTAAGGAAACAGAATAAGTAAGGAAATAATGGAATGGATATTTTATTTATTGTACAGCACTGTTAGTGTGGGTTATATTTCCTTAGAGTACATTCTCCAGGTGAAAACCTCCTAATTATATTTTTCTAATTAATTGCTCGAAATAATTAGGTAAGATGTTTAGGCTCAATGGTCTTTGTTGTACCATTTTATAAAATGGCAGTCTTATTGTTAGAACTTTTCATTTTAGTATATACTAAATGAAACTTTAAATACTATTAAAATATGCCAGAGATAAACTGATGTGCTGTTATGAACATACATGGTTTTGATTGTTTTTCATTGTTTTTTCCAGAGTGCTGCTGCTACAGCTGCTACCTTAGCACTCCCTGCCGGTGTGACTCCTGTTCAACAGATATTAACAAATTCAGGTAATTAGGAATAACTGATCCATTATTTATATAACTCAGAAAATTGTACCGTCTAGCCTTTGTTTTGTCTTCACTGAAAGACAGAAGATCTTAATACTTTTTACCATTTGGCTTACGTTATTAAAATAAGATGATTTGAGGACCATGGCATATTAAACCATAATCACTGCTGAGGATGCAGTAGAGAAGATGAGAATTGCACTTGAACTTTTGATCCATGAACGGAATCCTATTTATTGAATGAAGTATGATTATATAGAAGTGCTTTTTTTTTTTTTTTTTGGCGGTACG
>NW_006798403.1:519846-553995 GCF_000442215.2 Lipotes vexillifer | reverse complement strand
TTTTTTTTTTGGCGGTACGCGGGCCTCTCACTCTTGTGGCCTCTCTCGTTGCGGAGCACAGGCTCCGGACGCGCAGGCTCAGCGGCTGTGGCTCCATGGGCCCAGCCTCTTCCACGGCACGTGGGATCTTCCCGGACCGGGGCACGAACCTGTGTCCCCTGCATCGGCAGGTGGACTCTCAACCACTGTACCACCAGGGAAGCCCTAGAAGTGCTTATTTACTTGGTTTTTTGCTAAACACATTTAACTTACCAAATAAGTTAAACAACTCATTTGAACTAATTTGTGATATCAAACTAAATCCTATAGTATCTTAAGAGCAAATTTATTACATTCTATTTTATATAGTATCTCTCCGTAGCGGGCAAAATTTACTTTTGATAATAATGTTTGAAGAATTTATTTACCTGGATTTTAAGTATTTTCTCTGTAATTTAATTATACAATTTCTTGCAAATCAAAACTACAATGAGGTGTATCACCACAACAGTCAGAATGGCAATCATCAAAAAATCTACAAACAATAAATGCTGGAGAGGGTGTGGAGAAAAGGGAACCCTCCTACACTGCTGGTGGGAATGTAGATTGGTGCAGCCACTATGGAAAACAGTATGGAGGTTCCTTAAAAAACTAAAAATAAAACCACCATACGACTTAGCAATCTCACTACTGGGCGTATACCCTGAGAAAACTATAATTCAAAGAGTCACGTACCACATTGTTCATTGCAACACTATTTACAATAGCCAGGACGTGGAAGCAACTTAAGTGTCCATCGACAGATGAATGGATAAAGAAGATGTGGCACATATATACAATGGAATATTTCTCAGCCATAAAAAGAAATGAAACTGAGTTATTTGTAGTGAGGTGGATGGACCTAGACTCTTGTCATACAGAGTGAAGTAAGTCAGAAAAACAAATACCGTATGCTAACATATATATGGAATCTAAAAACAAAAAAGTGGTTCTGAAGAACCTAGGGGTAGGACAGGAGTAAAGACGCAGATGTAGAGAATGGACTTAAGGACACGGGGAGGGGGAAGAGTAAGCTTGGACGAAGTGAGAGAGTGGCATGGACATATATACACTACCAAATGTAAAACTGATAACTAGTGGGAAGCAGCCGCATAGCACAAGGAGATCAGCTTGGTGCTTTGTGACCACCTAGAGGGGTGGGATAGGGAGGGTGGGAGGGAGACACAAGAGGGAGGGGATATGGGGATATAAGTGTACGTATGGCTGATTCACTTTGTTATAAAGCAGAAACTAACACACCATTGTAAAGCAATTATACTCCAATAAAGATGTTTAAAAAAAAGTACAATGATTATGCAATTTCTTGTTTTGTTAATTTCTAAATTTTTGAAGAACAAACTTAGCAGCTTGCTACATATTTTAATGAGATATAATTGCTTACTACTTAATTCAACATTCTGCATCATTTAAAACAATATATTAGAGGGATTTGGTATAAGCCAGTCATACTGTTAGTGTTATGTGGCAATAATAATTGGTTCAGCAAACTCTTACTGTTTTTTAAGTCATCTTGAAGCTAAGGAATGCTGTGCTTTTGTTCGGGATATTAATGCATTATTATACTTTTGTTTCCTTAAAGCTTTAAAAATGAACAGCCCCTGAAATGTCTGCTGATGTTACTTATTCCTCTCTCATGACTTGTTAGTGAAGATAATTTACACTTTTAATCAACTCTCATAATCTGTTGTTAAAACTTTGTTGGAAACAGCTTTATAAGGAAAATAAAACATTAAGCAATGTGTTAGAGCATGTCGTAAAGTCAGAGAAGGTAAGGACTATAGTTTACTGTGTATGGGTGACAGCCCTTAATAAAATTGTTAGCCTTCTTAGTAATTTTTGACATTCACCATAGTCTGACATTCACTATGAATTCGTTTGTTTTGAGGTGGTCACTGCTAAAGTGGTAACTTGGAATACATGCTTTTTACTTTAGGCCAACTTCTTCAAGTGGTCAGAGCAGCCAATGGTGCCCAGTATATCTTTCAGCCTCAGCAGTCAGTAGTTCTACAACAACAGGTTATACCACAAATGCAGCCTGGTGGAGTACAAGCTCCTGTTATACAACAGGTAAAAATCTTTAAGTTTTGACCACCATGGGGTTCTTTTTTTTCTGCCTCTGTATGAATTCTCTGGGTGTTTCCCATCCCTTTTTCCATAGCTTTGTCTATACAAATTCTTAGACTCTTCTCTAATACTACACAACCTGTCATTCTGAATTCCTCCTGTACACCTCACAGCTTAACTTAAAGTATGTTTAAGACTCAATTATTGTTATCCCTACTCATCCTTTATCATCCTCCCCCTCGCTTTTTATAAGTGGCACCACTCTCCATCCAGCCTCCTAAGCTAGTTATTCAGCATTCATTCAACACACATTTATTGGGTGGCTACGTATCAGGGTCTTTGCAAGAGACTAGAGATTTAGGAGTGAAAGAAGCAGGCATGAGTCCGGTTTCATGATGGTTATGTATTATCTGGAAGCAGGTATGTGGAATCCTCCTTTTTGCTTACCTCTAATATCGAAGGTATCATGAAATCTTACCAATTCTTTTTAATAGTTTCTTTTTTTCAGACTGCAGTTTAAACATGCTTTCAGTCCCTTAATATATTTGAAACTAGTTTTCTTTTCCCACACTCTCTTTTGTCATTCCTTAGTTCATGCTCTCATAATTTCTCACTTAAAATACTGTGTTATCCTCTTAATTGATTTCCCTGCCTCCAGCCTTGTGCCCTCCTAACTTGACTGCTACTCTATATTTATAGTCATTGTTCTAAAAATCTTTTAATGATTTCCCATTGCTTATTGGAAAAAGTGTAAACTCCTCAGCATGGGTTATGAGATCTTTTTTGGGTTCTTTTTTTAAAATTTTTTCCACATTTTATTTTTTGCCATGCTTCCAGTTGTTACCTGGTTCAGCTGCTGTTTATATCAACATTGACAAATATTTGCACATGCCTGTGTGCCAGGCATGTACTGTGAGGATACAGATGAAAGAGAAATGGTTATTTTCTTGAGGAACTAGTATACTTTGAAAAAGAGACAGATACATAAACAAATAATGTTAATATGATAGTACAATGATAGAGATACAGAGGAGGAACATTAATCCAGCCTACTTACAGCCTTCCAAATTTGTCCTGTTGGTACTTCTGGGTTTCACTTGATGCTATTCTGTTTAGAATGCCACCTTTGGCCTTCCTTCTAGCAGTTCTCTCCAGTCCCCCGCAAACAAACAAACCAAACAGAAAAAGCCTGGCTAATCTCCCAAAACACAAATAGGAGCTCAACTGTTGCCTACTAGGAAGGCTTCCCTGACCAGGCCTTGTCCCCCCAAGCTGAATTTAGTACTCTCTCCTGTCTTTTCATAATGCTATATATTGAGTTGTTATTGCTTTGTCTATTGCATCATTAATCTGTAAACTTCTTAAAAGAAATAGTCTTATTATTTTTGCTTTCCTTGAACCTAATGACAAGGAATTGCCATTTAGTGCTTTTAATTTATCACTAGGCATTCTCTGCTTTTTATTTAATAACTATAATTATAAATATGTTCATTATAATAGATATAATTACTATTTGTTAATAGGTTCTTTTTGAGTTGTGGTTTACTTTAGAATCCTAGGATGCAGAGGCTGGAAGGAACTTTAGAAATCATCTGATCTGGTGGTTTACAGCTTTGATTGCGTGATTAGAATTACCTGGGGAACTTTAAATAAAATGAATAGATGTCATCTTATACCAATTAAATCAGAATATTAGGAGTGGGGGCTTAGGTATAAGGGGGTTTTTTTGGGGTTTTTTTTGTGGTACGCAGGCCTCTCACTGTTGTACCCTCTCCCGTTGTGGAGCACAGGCTCCGTGGCCATGGCTCATGGGCCCAGCCGCTCCGCAGCATGTGGGATCTTCCTGGACCAGGGCACAAACCCGTGTCCCCTGCATTGGCAGGCGGACTCTCAACCACTGCGCCCCCAGGGAAGCCCAGGTATCAGTATTTTTAAGTTACCAGGTTGTTATAATTTATAGCCAGCATTGAGAACCATTGACCCTAATCTCACAGTGAAGAGAGGTTAAAGACTTGCCTCTGCTACATCTTTATCTGTGATCTTAGACAAAACTGGAACCCAGGGCTTCAGATTTCAGGGCAGTGTTCTTCATAGGGAGGCAGTGTAGCATAATAATAGCAGAAACAGAAAACCTAGGTTCACATTTTGCCTCTTAGTGACTTGACTGCAAGCTTTGCAAGTTATTAAACCTCTATACCTCAAGCAAATAAACTAATAACGTGTAACTCTTGGCCTGGAGTATGGCATATACATAGCAAGTACTTGATTAATGGAGCAATTATCTTCAGAAAATCTTTTTCCTTTAGAAATTTGAATGGTAAAATGAAAATTTAGTGGATCAGTACACTCACTAAACATTCCTCCCGTGCTTTGGTAGTTTTAACTATGTATGAGATATGGCAATTTGGGGTGATTCTTTTGCATTGGGGCCTATTTCAGTGCCAAGCAGTGAAACAGAGCTACTTGATTCTCTAGCTAGTTACTAATCTGTAGTTTTTCTTTTGCCTTAGGTACTGGCCCCTCTTCCTGGAGGGATTTCACCACAAACAGGTGTTATCATCCAGCCCCAGCAAATCTTATTTACAGGAAATAAGACTCAAGTTATACCTACAACAGTGGCAGCACCTACACCAGCACAAGCACAGCTAACCGCAGCTGGCCAACAGCAGCCACAGGCCCAGCCTGCTCAACAGCAAGCCCCGCTGGTGTTGCAGGTTGATGGGACTGGGGATACGTCATCTGAAGAAGATGAAGATGAAGAAGAAGACTATGATGATGAGGAGGAAGAAGACAAAGAGAAAGATGGAGCTGAAGATGGGCAGGTAGAAGAGGTAAGTTTCTAGTAAAAGACTAGAAGTAAGAAACTACTCAATCATTTCTTCTTTTACTTGGTTCCAAACTGATGAATTATATTTTTTTAGAGGCTGTTAGGGTACTATACCCTAAGATTTTTAGATTGTTCTGGATGTATTTATCTTTATAAAATATTTCTATAGCTGGTAACAAAAAAATGAATACCAAATTAAGTTGTACTTATAAAGGTGATGGAGACAGTGCATGTAATTCTAATTCTTTGGCTTATGCATTCATCATGATGTAGCTTAAAGATTATACATTGGTAAAACAGATAGATGTGGTAATCTTTTCCTTCAGTAATTTAAAACAACATTTCGGAAGGGAATAAACTTAAGAAAAGGCTAAATGTGACCGATTTATTCAAAACCTCCTTTTGTTCTGTATTCCATAACAGTTCCGTAGATAAACTTATCTACTCTTAGTGTCTATCTTCAGTTAAACAAACCATACTTTATCTTCTTTTTAATTTTAAAATTTTATTTATTTTTTTATACAGCAGGTTCTTATTAGTCATCCATTTTATACACATCAGTGTATACATGTCAATCCCAATCGCCCAATTCATCACACCCCCACCCCCACCCGCCGCCACTTTCCCCCCCTGGTGTCCATATGTTTGTTCTCTACATCTGTGTCTCAATTTCTGCCCTGCAAACTGGTTCATCTGTACCATTTTTCTAGGTTCCACATATATGCGTTAATATATATTTGTTTTTCTCTTTCTGACATACTTCAGTCTGTATGACAGTCTCTAGATCCATCCACATCTCTACAAATGACCCAATTTTGTTCCTTTTTATGGCTGAGTAATATTCCATTGTATATATGTACCACATCTTCTTTATCCATTCGTCTGTCGATGGGCATTTAGGTTGCTTACATGACCTGGCTATTGTAAATAGTGGTTCACTGAACATTGGGGTGCATGTGTCTTTTTGAATTATGGTTTTCTCAAGGTATATGCCCACTAGTGGGATTGCTGGGTGGTATGGTAGTTCTATTTTTCGTTTTTTAAGGAGCTTCCATACTGTTCTCCATAGTGGCTGTATCAATTTACATTCCCACCAACAGTGCAAGAGGGTTCCCTTTTCTCCACACCCTCTCCAGCATTTGTTGTTTGTAGATTTTCTGATGATGCCCATTCTAACTGGTGTGAGGTGATACCTCATTGTAGTTTTGATTTGCATTTCTCTAATAATTGGTGATGTTGAGCATCTTTTCATGTGTTTCTTGGCCATCTGTATGTACTCTTTGGAGAAATGTCTCTTTAGGTCTTCTGCCCATTTTTGGGTGGGTTGTTGTTTTTTTACTATTAAGCTGCATGAGCTGCTTATATATTTTGGAGATTAATACTTTGTCCATTGATTTGTTTGCAAATATTTTCTCCCATTCTTAGGGTTGTCTTCGCTTTGTTTGTCGTTTCCTTTGCTTTGCAAAAGCTTTGAAGTTTCATTAGGTCCCATTTGTTTATTTTTGTTTTTATTTCCATTACTCTAGGAGGTGGATCAAAAATGATCTTGCTGTGATTTATGTCAAAGAGTGTTCTTCCTATGTTTTCCTCTAAGAGTTTTACAGTGTCGATATTCCATTTAGGTCTCTAATGCATGTTGAGTTTTTTTTTGTGTATGGTGTTAGAGAGTGTTCTAATTCCATTCTTTTACATGTAGCTGTCCAGTTTTCCCAGCACCACTTATTGAAGAAGAGACTGTCTTTTCTCCATTGGATATCCTTGCCTCCTTTGTCATAGATTAGTTGACCGTAGGTGTGTGGGTTTATCTCTGGGCTTTCTCTCCTGTTCCATTGATCTATATTTGTATGCCAGTACCATATTGTCTTGATTACTGTAGCTTTGTAGTATAGTCTGAAGTCAGGGTGACTGATTCCATCAGCTCTGTTTTTTTCCCTCAAGACTTTGGCTATTCGGGGTCTTTTCTGTCTCCATACAGATTTTAAGATTTTCTGTTCTAGTTCTGTAAAAAATACCGTTGGTAATTTGATAGGGATTGCATTGAATCTGTAGATTGCTTTGGGTAGTGTAGTCATTTTCATAATATTGATTCTTCCAATCCAAGAACATGGTATATCTCTCTATCTGTTGGTATCATCTTTAATTTCTTTCAACAATGTCTTATAGTTTTCTGCATACACGTCTTTGTCTCCCTAGGTAGGTTTATTCCTAGGTATTTTGTTCTTTTTTTTTGTAAATGGGAGTGTTTCCTTAATTTCTCTTTCAGAATTTTCATCAGTAGTGTAAAGGAATGAAAGATTTCTGTGCATTAATTTTGTATCCTGCAACTTTACCAAATTCATTGATTAGCTCTAGTAGTTTTCTGGTGGCATATTTAGGATTCTCTATGTATAGTATCATGTCATCTGCAAACAATGATAGTTTTACTTCTCCTTTTCCAATTTGTGCTCCTTTTATTTCTTTTTCTTCTCTGATTGCCCTGGCTAGGACTTCCAAAACTATGTTGAATAATAGAGGTGAGAGTGGACATCCTTGTCTTGTTCCTGATCTTAGAGGAAATGCTTTCAGTTTTCCACCATTGATAATGGTGTTTACTGTGGGTTTGTCATATATGGCCTTTATTATGTTGAGGTAGGTTCCCTGTATGCCCACTTTCTGGAGAGTTTTTGTCATAAATGGGTGTTGAATTTTGTCAGACTTTTTCTGCATCTATTGAGATGATCATATGTTTTTTATTCTTCAGTTGTTTAACATGGTGTATCACATTGATTGATTTGCGTATATTGAAGAATCCTTGCATCCCTGGGATAAATCCCACTTGATCATGGTGTATGATCCTTTTAATGTGTTGTTGGATTCTGTTTGCTAGTGTTCTGTTGAGGATTTTTGCATGTATATTCATTGGTGATATTGGTCTGTAATTTTCTTTTTTTGTAGTATTTTTGTCTGGTTTTGGTATCAGGGTGATGGTGCCCTCATCAAATGAATTTGGAGGTCTTCCTTCCTCTGCAATGTTTTGGAAGAATTTGAGAAGGATGGATGTTGGCGCTTCTCTAAATATTTGATAGAATTCACCTGTGAAGCCATCTGGTCCTGGGCTTTTGTTTGTTGGAAGATTTTTAATCACAGTTTCAATTTCATTAATTGTGATTGGTCTGTTCATATTTTCTATTCCTGCTTCAGTCTTGGAAGGTTATACCTTTCTAAGAATTTGTCCATTTCTTCCAGGTTGTCCATTTTATTGGCATAGAGTTGCTTGTAGTAGTCTCTTAGGGTGCTTTGTATTTCTGCAGTGACTGTTGTAGCTTCTCCTTTTTCATTTCTAATTTTATTGATTTGAGTCTTCTCCCTCTTTTTCTTGATGGGTCTGGCTAATGGTTTATCAATTTTATCTATTCAAAGAACCAGCTTTTACTTTAACTGATCTTTGCTATTGTTTTCTTTGTTTCTATTTCATTTATTTCTGCTCTGATCTTTATGATTTTTTTCCTTCTGCTATCTTTGGGTTTTCTTTGTTCTTCTTCCTCTAGTTCCTTTAGGTGTAAGTTTAGATTGTTTGAGATTTTTCTTGTTTCTTGAGGTAGGCGTGTATAACTATAAACTTCCCTCTTAGAACTGCTTTTGCTGCATCCCATAGGTTTTGGATCGTCATGTTTTCATTATCGTTTGTCTCTAGATTTTTTTTTTTTTTTTGCGGTATGCGGGCCTCTCACTGTTGGGGCCTCTCCCATTGCGGAGCACAGGCTCTGGATGCGCAGGCTCAGAGGCCATGGCTCATGGGCCCAGCCACTCCACGGCATGTGGGATCTTCCCAGACCGGGGCATGAACCCATGTCCCCTGCATCGGCAAGCGGACTCTCAACCACTGCGCCACCAGGGAAGCCCCTGTCTCTAGGTATTTTTTGATTTCCTCTTTGATTTCTTCAGTGATCTCTTGGTTATTTAGTAACATATTGTTTAGCCTCCATGTGTTTGTGGTTTTTACGTTTTTTTCCCCTGTAATTGATTTCTACTCTCATAGCATTGTGGTCAGAAAAGATGCTTGATATGATTTCAGTTTTCTTAAATTTACTGAGGCTTAATTTGTGACCCAAGATGTGATCTATCCTGGAGAATGTTCCATGTGCACTTGAGAAGAAAGTGTAATCTGCTGTTTTTGGATGGAATGTCCTATAAATATCAATTAAATCTATCTGGTCTATTGTGTCATTTAAAGCTTGTGTTTACTTATTAATTTTCTGTTTGGATGATCTGTCCATTGGTGTAAGTGAGGTGTTAAAAGTCCTCCACTATTATGGTGTTGCTGTCGATTTCCTCTTTTATAGCTGTTAGCAGTTGCCTTGTGTATTGGGGTGCTCCTATGTTGAGTGCATATATATTTATAATTGTTATATCTTCTTCTTGGGTTGACCCCTTGATCATTATGTAGTGTCCTTCCTTGTCTCTTGTAACATTCTTTATTTTAAAAGTCTATTTTATCTGATATGAGTATTGCTACTCCAGCTTTCTTTTGATTGCCATTTGCATGGAATGTCTTTTTCCATCCCCTCACCTTCAGTCTGAATGTGTCCCTAGGTCTGAAGTGGATCTCTTGTGAACAGCATATATATGGGTCTTGTTTTTGTATTCATTCAGCAAGCCTGTGTCTTTTGGTTGGAGCATTTAATCCATTCACATTTAAGGTAATTATTGATATGTTTGTTCCTATTACCATTTTCTTAATTGTTTTGTGTTTGTTTTTGTAGGTCCTTTTCTTCTCTTGTGTTTCCCACTTAGAGAAATTCCTTTAGCATTTGTTGTAGAGCTGGTTTGGTGGTGCTAAATTCTCTGAACTTTTGCTTGTCTCTAAAGCTTTTGAATTCTCCATCGAATCTGAGTGAGATCCTTGCTGGGTAGAGTAATCTTGGTTGTAGGTTCTTCCCTTTCATCTAAGTATATCATTACACTCCCTTCTGGCTTGTAGAGTTTCTGCTTGGAAAATAGCTGTTAACCTTATGGGAGTTCCCTTTTATGTTATTTGTCATTTTTCCCTTGCTTCTTTCAGTAATTTTCTTTGTCTTTAATTTTTGCCAGTTTGATTACTGTGTGTCTCGGTTTGTTTCTCCTTGTGTTTATCCTGTATGGGACTCTCTGCGCTTTGTGGACTTGGGTTGCTATTTCTTTTCCCATGTTAGGGAAGTTTTCGACTATAATCTCTTCAAATATTTTCTCGGGTCCTTTCTCTCTTCTTCTGGGACCCCTATAATGCGAATGTTGTTGCGTTTAATGTTTTCCCAGAGGTCTCTTAGGCTATCTTCATTACTTTTCATTCTTTTTTTCTTCATTCTCTTCCGCAGCAGTGAATTCCACCATTCTTCCAGGTCACTTATCCATTCTTCTGCCTCACTTATTCTGCCGTTGCTTCCTTGTTGTGTATTTTTCATTTCAGTTATTGTGTTGTTCATCTCTGTTTGTTCTTTAATTTTTCTAGATCTTTGTTAAACATTTCTTGCATCTTCTCGACCTTTGCCTCCATTCTTTCTCTGAGGTCCTGTATCATCTTCACTATCATTATTCTGAATTCTTTTTCTGGAAGGTTGCCTACCTCCACTTCATTTAGTTGTTTTTCTGGAGTTTTATCTTGTTCCTGCATCTGGTACATAGCCTTTTCATCTTGTCTGTCTTCCTGTGAATGTGGTTTTTGTTCCACAGGCTGCAGGATTGTAGTTCTTGCTTCTGCTGTTTGCCCTCTGGTGGATGAGGGTATCTAAGAAGCTTGTGCAAGTTTCCTGATCAAACCATCCATTCTTATTGATTTTTTGTTGTGTATTTTTAGAAGCATGTGATTATATGTTTGTTTTCCTCAGTATTCCAGCTTAGTTACTTGTATTCAAGATGGTGTTTGTCTTACCACAGTTTTCACTGTTAATTGCCTTCTACAACTTAAGATGTAATCTTCTGGTTTATCTTAGCACAAACTTCTTCTAAATTATCTAAGTCAGGGGTCCCCACCCCCCTGGTCCGTGGACTGGTACTGGTCTGTGGCCTGTTAGGAACTGGGCCGTACAGCAGGAGGTGAGCAGCAGGTGAGCATGCGAAGCTTCCTCTGCCTTTCCCCATCGCTTCCATTACTGCCTGAACTATCCCCCGCCAATTTTTTTTTTTTTTTGGCTGTGCTGGGTCCTCATTGCGGTGCGCGGGCTGCTCATTGCAGCAGCTTCTCTTATTGTGGAGCACGGCACGTGGGCTTCAGTAGTTGTGGCGCACGGGCTTAGTTGCTCCGCGGCATGTGGGAGCTTCCCAGACCAGGGATCGAACCCGTGTCCCCTGCATTGGCAGGCAGATTCTTAACCACTGTACCACCAGGGAAGCCCCTCCCCTGCCAACTTTTTATCCATGATAAAATTGTCTTCATGAAACTGGTCCCTGATGCCAAAAAGGTTGGGAACTGCTGATCTAAGTAATGTTTTTTTAAAGAATACTGTTTTATTAAATATTGAATAGATGAAACAAATAAAAATATTTTATGATATAAACAACCCAATGTCCACATCTAGTTAAAAAAAAAATCCCTCTGCCTAAATAAAGTCCCCTGGGTGCCCGTCTCCAATCCCCGTCCTCTTCCTTCTGCCATCAGAGTAACCTTGCTCATGAATTTTGTGTTTATCGCTAACTTACCTTTATATTTTACCATATGTATTTGTATTCCTAAGGAGCATATTGTTTTGTTTTACATGTCTGTTTATAATAAAGTGAAATAATTGTGTATTCTTTTGCAAGTTGATTCTTTTTGCCGACATGGTATTCCTGAGGTTCATCTAAGTTGTTGCATATACCTATAATTATTTTCACTGTTAAATGATAAAAATTTATCCATTTTTGTGATATGTTGGACATTAGGGTTGTTTCTACTTGTTAACTGTTACAGTTATAAAATATTTTGGTATGTGTCTTCTGGGGACACATGTAAGAGTTTCTCTAAGTGTTGTACCTAAACCTTGAATTGCTGAATCATAAGGCATGCCTGTCTTCAACTTATGATAAAATGCCACATAGTTGTACTAATTACACTTCTGGCAGTCAGTGTGTATAATGGTGCATATGTCTATACATCTTCACCAATACTTGACATTGTCAGGCTGCTTAATTTTTGCGTCTGGTAGGTAGAAACTTTTGTTTCATTTTGGTTTTAATTTTTATTTCCTTGATTAATGATGAGTAGCAAAAGGCTTCTGCTACTCCACTTATTTTTTTTCAATTTTCTTTTTTGTTATAAACACCATAGCAAATTTTAAAAAGCTGTTTGAACAGAGAAAAATATCGTAGTTCTTGATTTCCCACGTGTACTTAAGGCAACCTCGCTGTGCTTCCCGGCTCCTTCCCTGGACACGGCGGGTTGATCAAGGGAAATGGGGTTTTCAGGTGGGGGTGCTGGGGGCAACCGTCATCTTTATTTACCAGGTGGCCTCTTTTGATTCTTTCATGCTTTTTCTGTAGGCAGTCAAATCAAAAGTGAAAAAATAGTTTTTCTTGCCTTGTTGCCTAAGCTGTATAATATTGCTTAGAAATGGCAATAGTGGTCGTAATTGCACACATTATGAATGTACTAAGTGCAAATTGTACACCTTAGAATGGTTTAAATGGTGAATTTTACCTCAGTAAATTTTCTTTTTACATTTACATTGGTGATACCTATTTTAAATTAAAGAATATATATACATATACATGTGTGTGAGTAGGTATAGGCCTAGACTTAATATCATCTTGATTATTTTTCTTTCCACCTTCATTTTGTCCTAGCTTCTCTTTCTTTATTAATTAGAAATCAGAGTTATATGTTTTATTTTCTGCCATGACTGAGGTCAAGGTTAACTTAGTTGGTCATTTTATGCTCTAGTTAGATCTTGGCCTTTAATTCTCTTTGATACTGAGACCAAGGTCCTCTCCCTTCTTTTTAAATATGATTGCCTTAACTATGCTCTAAGCCTCCACTAATACTAATTTGTATTCCTAGTCCTAGTCCTTAATGTAAAGACTATCCAGGCTGCCAAGCTGTTTTGTAACCCTGTTTTCCTATGCCAGTTTCACCATTGTTTTCCCTTTTACACTGCTGCTTCTGGTGGTACATACTACCATTATCTCATTAAACCTTCATATTTTGTTAGGTCCACTTCTAGGCATCTTAAAACAGTTACTGAAGAGAATCATCTTTTCATACTATTAGGAAAGAATAGAGGAAGTAAAGTTAAACATCTTTTCAGGCTTATAAATTATATAGCTTAACTATTTTAATTATTGTATTTAATTTCTTGCTGGAATTTCAGTGACATTGGTAGAGTCTTAACACAGCCAGTTAACAATATGTTCATGGTATATATGCATCTGTCTGGCCCTTGGTTCTCAAAGAACAATCAAGGTCTTTGTGTTTCTTTTCTCTGAATATTAGAAGGGTCTTTTTCTAGTAATACATGAAGTATAAGTAAATGAATTCTCCCTTTTTCATTTTTAGGAACCCCTCAATAGTGAAGATGATGTGAGTGATGAGGAAGGACAGGAACTCTTTGATACAGAAAATGTTGTTGTATGCCAATATGATAAGGTAAGGGTTTTATGATCAGGTTACTGACATTTTTTCTGTTGTAATTTCTTCCCTAAACCATCCTGTCTGCCTTGTTCGAGCATTTGGTCAGCTGATTGATGCCTCTTATATTCAGTATAAACAGTGTGAATGAAAACAATGTTATAGTTTAGTTAGATTATTTTAATAGAATGAGAAATTAATTTGTATAACTTTACAGTTGAAAAAAAAGTTATGAAAGAACTCATGGGAAGTATGCTGTTTTCACTTAAGACTGTGTCTCCCACCCTGTTAACAAAGTAAAGCTACTTTGTGGTTGCCTTTAACATGAATAGTAACTCAGTGGGATAACCCTGTTCTCCCTCTGACTTCAACTACCTCAAAACTAAAAGGTTTTAATTAAATTTCTGTAACCTTTTTTTTATTGCTAAGGAGAAAAGAACAATGGCAAAAAACAAGACTGATAACTAACAAAAGATACATTTTTACTGAAAATTGTTTTAAATTATTTAGCTTTGCTGTATTTTGGTAGCAGTAAAAAATTTTTAAACTAGGTTCTATGAGAATTAGTTATTGATTCCTTGATTTCTTAATTCTTAAAAAGGATGCTACTTTCCAAGTATTTTTGTTATAGTTATTGGCATTGTTAAAATTTTGGTTATTTGCTGAAACATTTAATTTGGAATAAATTTTTTTTCTGGTTATAATCATTAAATTTATAGTAAATCCACAAATTATATTGCATTTTTATAATTTTAGCAGAGGTCTTTAAAATGTGCTGAAAACTCTAACAGAAGTAGTTGGGTTTTGTTTATAAGCACTACTCATTCAGTAAATGTATATTTATTAAGTGCCTAAATGTGTCAGGTACTGGAGCTGAAGTCATTATTATACAAGATTTGTGCCCTGCATGCCCTCCTTTACAAATGATGAAAATCTTAAATTTGTGTTGCTTTTATAGAAATGAATATTATAAATAGCCATGTTTACTGCAAACAGATCTATAGGGAAAATGTTAAGAAAATAAATCTTATTTCCTAATGAAAAGGTAAAGTCAAGAGAGTTGAATACCAGTGAAATTATAGAATTAAATTAGTGAGGTCATTGATTCAGAGTTATCAGGGCATCCACTTTTGTACATTATGACTGCTAAGTAAGCACTTTTAATACCCTACACCAAGCACATTATAATAAAAGTAATTTCTCGTTACGTGCACATAGAGGAAGTGTATTGAAGTTAAAACAATGGGAGATACCAGTAAATCTTTATTTCCAGGAAGACTCAAGGGAACCTCTTGGCAGCCAAATTATCCAGGGCACAGTTTCATGATAGCAAGATGTCAGATTTATCAGTCAAGAGAGGACCTTTACCTTAGCTTGACTTAAGAATATGCTTCTAAGTATTTTCATATTATAAGTGACTAGTTGTATTCTCCTTTGTACACTTAATATTTTAAATGTTAAAATTGGTTTGTTTTGCTCCAAGAGATAATATTTGAATGTTTTAAACTAAGAAATTAAAAAATAGCTTTAAATAGTGTGTTGAATGATAAACAGTTATAAAGTTTGCAGAGATCTAATTTTTATAATCAAATGAGTTCTGGAGACTGGAGGGTTGAGTCTTGATGTTTTAGCCAACAGTAAAGAATGGTGTGTTCTGAAATGGGTGTGGGTGTGGTTTGAGGCAACTTGAACTTTAGGAGTTTATTTTTGAAGACTAAACTTTAGAATTTCAACAATGAGTCAATTTTAGAAGCAATCATAGAGTTATTGTATTGCTAATCAAATGAGAACCTTAAAGTTAATAATGACGCAGGGTTCTCCCATAAGTATGGGTGGATAGGGACTGATGGCATCAGGTATTGAGTCTTCAGCCTTATTTGTAGGTAATTTTATTTAATATGTTTGTCATTAGGAAATTTCAGAGGCCTTTTTTCCTGGCACTCGGGACACTCCTTCAGGAGGGCTTAATTTAAGGCCAATGAATTGTTAAGTTGTATTTTGTGATTTTTTTCAAGTAAAAATACTTACTACTTATTACTCAATATGACTTCAGTGCTTAGTATATGGACTATTATTTGATTCATGAAACTTCTACATTTGCTTTTTGCAAGTTGTCTTGTAGCAGGATGCAGTCAGTTTGTTTACTTGTCTGTGGAATTCCTTTTTCCTGGCTACTCAGCACTTGTTTGTTTGCTCATTTATTTATTTTATATATATATCACTTGTTAATTTAATTCCATGTCTTTCAGGTTGTAGTCACTTGGTTTGTACTGGAAATAAATTTGTATATCCATTTTTAGGATAGTTAATACTTTCTCTACAGGAAGTCAAAGAAAAGAGGAGACAGATATCTTTTTATTCAAAAAATACTTACAGAGTGTCTATGATGTCCCAGGGTACTATTCTAGGAACTTGAGATACACCAGTGAAAAAACAAAACAATCTCTGCTATTGAGAAGCTTACTCTAGTTGAGGGAGACAGATGTTAAAACATAGCAAACAACAAATAAATTACGGTTGACTCTTGTACAATGCTGGGGTTAATCAGCATGTAACATATAGGCAGTCCTCTGTATCTGTGCTTCCTCCACATGCATGTAGCCATCCAACCACAGACCACTTAATTCTGTAATATTTACCATTGAAAAATACCTATGTATAAGTGGATCTCTGCACTTCCAAACCCATACTGTTCAAGGGTCAACTGTAATTAATATGCTATGCTAGAAGCTGATAATTGGTATGGGAAATTATTAGAGTGGGAAAACGGAACAGGAACAAAGACTTGAAGAAAGTTAGCCCTGTCATTATTCAGTGGCATAACCTGCCTGTTGTGTGTGAGGAGCAAAAAGGAGGCCAGTGTAACTGGACTTGGGGGAGTAGTATAGTAGTAGATTAAGTCAGAGCTAGGTGAAGGCAGATGGTGTAGGAGGACATGGGCTCTTACTCTGAGTGAATTGGGAAGCTATTGGAAGGTTTCAAATAGACAAAAGTGATATCACTTACATTTTAATCTTAAAAAGATTACTTAGCTTTCTTTGTTGAGAGCAGAGAAGAAGCAAAGGTTGAAATGAGGAGATTAATAGAGGGATATTGTCATAATCCAAGTGAGTGATAATGGTGACTGAGGCTAGGATGATAGTACTGGAAGTGGTGAGAAGCAGCTGGATCTTGGATGTTTTGAAGGAAGAGTCAGCAGGATTTCCTGACTCTTGTATGTGCAGTAGCAAAGGAGGGATCAAGAATAAGTCCAGGAATTTTTTTTGATGAGGAATCAGACAGAAGCATGGAGATACCATCAACTTGGATGGGAAAGGCTGCAGATGGAGCAAGTTTGGGAAAGGAGAGTGGCTGGTTTTGGACATGTTAAGTGTTGTATCTGTTAGACATTCAAATCATCCATCCTAAGATGTTAGGTGTAATAATCTACATAATGTAATTAGACCAGAGTTATAAGACCACTTAATGCTGGAGTCTCTGTCCTGAATACTGTTTCACTTTATTGTACTCTATTTTGTTTTAATAAGTGAGAAAAAATTGACACATGTTAAATTTATATATAGCTTAAGTTAGTGATCTAGAGGAAAGGTATGGGAGTGATTTTCAAATATACAAAGTATTTGATTGTTTTTTAAATTAACTCCCAAAAGGCAGAACTACGATCAATAAGTAGAAGTTTGGAGTAAGCAGTTTTAGTAAGGGGTAAAGTATGAGTTATAAGAGAGCTATCCCAGGAAGGGATAACTTAATTTGCAGTTCTTTACCCCCCACTTTTAATCATACTCAAGCAGACAGCGAACAGTGATTTGCTAAGAATGTGTCATGGAGACTGTCTGCACAGGGATGTTAGACCATGGAATTTTAGCAGTGGGATAAGAAAATACCTGTATATAGTGAGAATTTCTGCAGTATTATATAAAACAGCCTGATAAGTAGAAAGCATCTTGGACTGGGGCAAGAGAATCATCTTTGTCACTTAACTGTGATATGCCCTTGGTCATACCATGGAACCTCTCCAGGCTATAATTTTCTCTTTTGAAAATGAAAGCCTGAAGTGGCAGTGATACTTAAAAGATGATTGGAAGGAAGGAAGAGAGAGTGAAGTCCTCGAAATCAGCTAAGGGATATTGTAATAAATCATATGACAAGAGGCTGTTGACATGGTAACTAAAGATTATTGATGGCCTTTTAGAAAACAGTTGCCAGGTGTCCTGAAGACAACTAAAATAGAATTAGAGAGAAAGTAATAATTAGAGAAATACTAATATTAGTGTGAATTCTAATACAGTGGGGCCACGGTATTAAAAAGGTCAGCAATATGGAAGTTGTTCCTGTATGTGAGGAAGAAGAAGAGAGTAGTTGTAAACATGATACCAATATTGAAAAGATAGTGTCCTGGTGGTCAGTAGATAAGAGGAATGAAGAAAAGCCTAAGGTCAAATCAATGGCATAGACATAAAAGGAGTTACAGAGAAAAGACAAAAAAAATGGTCTAGAAGCATCAGGGAGAACAAAGGGTATTGCTGTTTGAAATATTTGCCAGTATAAAATTTCCTATGAAATGACATGTATACACATACCTGGTAGAGGTAAGATATTTTTCAGAGAAATATTATTAACTACGTTAATGAACACAAGTACTGAGAGCTATAAAATAAGTATTACTAATTATAGATAAATTTATTTTTGAAAAACGTACCTAGTGAATTTTTTTTTAAGAGAGGTTGTCAAATTAAACTATTAAAAAACAATTTGACCACAGTGGTATTAAACTAGAAATCAGTTAGATGGAGATTAAACAATATGCTACTGAACAACCAATGGGTCAAAGAAGAAATCAAAAGAGAACTAGAAAAATACCTTGAGACAAATGAAAATGGAAATATAACATACCAAAACTTGTAGAATGCAGCAAAAGCAGTTGTAAGAAAGAAGTACATAGAGAGAAATGCCTACATCAAGAAATAAGGAAAAATCTCAAACAATCCAACTTTACACCTAAAGGAACAAGAAGAAGCCCAAAGTTAGTAGAAGGAAGGAAATACAAAGATCAGAGTGGGAATAAATGAATAGAGACTAAAAAGACAATAGAAAAGATCAATGAAACTAAAATCTGGTTATTTGAAGAGATAAACAAAATTGACAGACGTTTTAGTTAGACTCACCAAGAGAGAGAGGACTCAAATAAATAAAATCAGAAATAGATGTTACAGCTGATAACAGAAATATAAAGGATCATAAGAGACTACTATGAATAATTATACATTTACAAATTGGACAATCTAGAAGAAATGGATAAATTCCTAGAAGCACACAACCTTCTAAGACTGAATCATGAAGAAATTGAAAATCTGAACATACTGATTACTAGTAAGGAGATTGAATCAATAATCAAAAACTTGCCAATAAACAAAAGTCTAGGACCAGATGACTTCATGGGTACCCTCTACCAAACATTAATACCGATTAATGAATTAATACCAATCCTCAAACTCTTCTAAAAAATAGAAGAGGAGGAAACTCTTCTAAACTCATTTTACAAGACCAGCATTACCCTGATACCAAAACCAGACAAGGATGCCACAAGAAAAGAAAATTACAGGCCAGTATCATCTTGATGAACATAGATGCAGAAATCCTCAACAGAATATTTACAAACTGAATTTGCAATTTATTGAAAAGATCATATACCATGATCAAGTGGGATTTATTCCAGGGATGCAAGGAAGGTTCAACATCTACAAATCAGTCAGTGTGATACACCATGTTAACAAAATGAAGGATAAAAGTCATGTGATCATCTCAATAGATGCTGAAAAAGCATTTGACAAAATTCAACATAAAAAGTCTGAACATTAAGTTGGTATAGAGGGAATGTACCTCAATTAATAAAGGACATATATGAAAATCCCACAGGTAACATACTCATCAATGAAAGGCTGAGAGCTTTTCCTCTAAGATTAGGAGTAAGACAAGCATGCTCACTCCTACCATTTTTCCTCAACATGATATGGGAAGTCCTAGTCAGAGCAGTTAGGCAAGAAAAAGAAATAAAAGACATCCAAATCAGAAAGGAAGAAGGGAAACGGTCACTATTTGCAGGTGACATGATATTACATAGAAAATGCTAAAGACTCCACCAAAAAACTGTTAGAACTAATAAATGAATTCAGTCAATTTCAGGATACAAAAATCTGTTGAGTTTCTGTACACTAATAATGAACTATCAGAAAGAGAAATTAAGAAAACAATCCCATTTACAACTGCATCAAAAATAAAAAAATATCTAGGGATAAATACAGACCTGTACACTGAAAGCTGTTAAGACGTTGATGAAAGAGATTGAAAAATACACAAGTAAATGGAAATATATTACTTGCTCATGGATTGGAAGACTTAATATTGTTAAATTGTCCATAATATCCAAAACAATCTATAGATTCAGTGCAGTCTCTATGAACATTTCAATGGCATTTTTCACAGAAAGAGATCAAACAGTCCTAAAATTTGTATCAAACCACAAAAGACCCTGAAGAGCCATAGCAATCTAGAGAAAGAACAAAGGCATCATGCTTCTTGATTTCAAGCTGTATTACAAAACTGTAGTAATCAAAACAGTATGGTATTGGCATAGAAACAGACACACAGATCAATAGAACAGTAAAGAGAGCCCAGAAATAAACCCATTCCTGTGTGGTCAATTAATTTATGACAGAAGAGCAAAGAGTATAAAGTGGGGAAAGGACAGTCCCTTCAGTAAATGGTGTGGGGAAAACTGGAAGCCACATGGAAAAGAATGAAACTGGACTACTACCTTTTATCATGCAAAATAATCAGTGCAAAATGGATGAAAGACTTGAATGTAAGACCCGAAACCATAGAAGAAAGAAAACAGAGATGATAAGCTCCTTGGCATTGGTCTTATTGGTGATTTTTTGATTTGACAAGAAAGCAAAGACAACAAAAGCAAAAATAAACAAGTGGGACTACATCAAACGAAAAAGCTCTTGCACATCGGAAGAAACCATCAACAAAACACAAAGGCCACTTGCTGAATTGGAGAAGATATTTGCAAAGGATATATCTGACAATGGGTTGATACCCAAAATATACAAAGAACTCACACAATTCAACATCAAAACAAACAACCCAGTTTAAAAATGGGCAGAGGACCTGAATAGACATTTTTCCAAAGAAGACATACAAATGGCAAACAGATACATGAAAAGATGCTCAACATCACTAATCATCAGGGAAGTGCAAGTCAACCACAATGAGGTATATCACCTCACACCTGTTAAAATGGCTGTTATCAAAAAGACAAGAATTAAAAAGGATGTGGAGAAAAGGGAACCCTGTGGTACCATTGGTGGGAATGTAAACTGGGATAGCTGCTATGGAAAACAGTGTAAACCTTCCTTTAAAAATTAAAAATAGAGGGCTTCCCTGGTGGCGCACTGGTTGAAACTCTGCCTGCCTATGCAAGAGGACACGGGTTCGTGTCCCGGTCCGGGAAGATCCCACATGCCGTGGAGCGGCTAGGCCCGTGAGCCATGGCCGCTGAGCCTGCACGTCCGGAGCCTGTGCTCTGCAACGGGAAAGGCCACAAACAGTGAGAGGCCCGTGTACTGCAAAAAAAAAAAAATTAAAAATAGAACTACCATACAGTCTAGCAACTCTACTTCTGAATATTTATTAAAAGGAAACAGAAACACTGACTCTGAAAGATGTGTGCATTCCCCCTTTCATTATAGCATTATTTACAGCAGCCAAGAATGGAAGCAATCTGGGTGTCCATCAGTGGATGAATGGATAAAGAAGCTGTGGTGTATGTATATGTACAGTTGAATATTATTCAGCCTTTAAGAAGAAGGCAGTCTTGCCATTTATGACAAATGGATGGGCTTTGCATTATGCTAAGTGAAATATCAGACAGAGAAAGACAAATACCATGTGATCTCATGTGGAATCTGAAACAAAAAAAGTGAACTTATAGATACAGAGAACAGACTGATGATTGCCAGAGATGAGGGTTTGGAGGTAGGTGAAATGGGTGAAGGTGGTCAAAGATACAAAGTTTAAGTTATAAAATAAGTAATCAGGAGGATATAGTACAACATGGTGACTACAGTTGATAACATTGTATATTTGAAAGTTACAAAGAGAGTAGATCTTAAAAGTTCTTGTCACAGGAAAAAAATTTGTAACTATTTATGGTCTTTGTACACCTGAAACTACTAGTTACATGTCAGTTATATCAATTAAAAAAGAAACCAGTTTGCAATTGCAGTAATATACAAGTTTGATGTGTGAATGGTTTTTCTGTGGTTGTTTGTTTCCTCTTTTTATTTTATCTCATACATTTTTTATTTATTTAGATACACAGAAGTAAAAACAAATGGAAATTTCATCTCAAGGATGGCATTATGAATCTTAATGGAAGAGATTATATATTTTCCAAAGCCATTGGAGATGCAGAATGGTGAAGAGTTGGTTCTTTTCTTTTATAAATAAAACAAAAGAAACTTAAAAAAAATTTAAAGTGGACAGTTTGAAACTTGGGACATATACCAACCAAAACTTAACTTCTGCATGTCAGAGAAGTGCAGTAGAAACAGAGCTACTGGAACAAAGAGACCTTGACAACACAGACACTACTTCTAACTGGCAAGCCATGGAACTGTAGCACCTGGGGTTGTTGGGAGGGTTGGGATTTTGTGTAAGAAAACCGTAATTGTCGATTTTAAGTACAGGTACCTGCCACTGGTAATTAGCATGTAAAGCTTGGTTTATATTCCTTCCTCCAACTTGAGTTCAGTCAGAAGATACTTGTTGGAATGAACTGAAGAAACTTCCCTTTTGATAGATTAAACCGAAACTGCTTATTGTACCTGGTTATATTTGGTAAAAATTGTGTGTGAGCTTTTTACAAAAGGGTAAGAATATGTGTTGAATTTTAATTCACTTGTATAAGGAAACAATTTAGAACTCTCATAATAGGTCTTAAATATTTTTACTTGCTGTTCTCCTTCAGTAATATATACCTCTTCCTTCCCTGCTTTATGGAACATCTATTTAAGAGTTAAAGGAAGTAAATAGTGATCACAGTTTGGAGACAAAATTTACCCAGGAAGGGTATTTATTTTAATTAGGTTTTGAGACTCATTAAATGTAGTTTAAAGACTTGGGTCTCATCTGAGTTGAGCAGAATTAAAATAACTTCAATTTCCTAACAGAAAAATTGTATTTGTTTCTTTTAGCCCCCCCACCTTAAAAAGAAACCCCAGTGGCTCCTCAGGAATACAGTGTTATTGCACAAAGGTACCATCTAGCTGAAATTATATACATATGAATAGATAGATTTTTTTTTTTCCTGTTGAGCTGAAGAGTATATGCTTATATATGTGTTTAGTCTTTAAGCTAAACAAACATTTAGATAACATTCTGTGCATTGATTGAAGCATTGGGCAGGTGGTGAGGACCTGGATTTTTATTAAACAAGTTAGTAATTATAAAAGTTTTTTTGTGTTTACTAGTAAAGAATTTTAAAATGATTCTAAGTGAACACACTTTTAAAATGCAACTTTGTAATTTGAGGGAGAAATTTTGGGGTTAGAGGAGGGTGGGCCACTAAGTACATATTTACCTCTCTTTCATTTGGTGGCCCTTCCAGGCCATTGATAATATAGACATAGGCTCCAGTTTGCACATCGGGAAGAAAGCATAGAAATTTGACTTGTATATTAAAAATAATAGAAACGTTATATGATATTAAGAATGCATAGCTCTGTATTCTGTAAGGGGCTATAAAGAACAACGTGGCAGTGCTATGTTCAGTGTGAACGAGTTGCTTGGGAGAACTGTAGGAACTTGTGTATTCACCTTTGTTCTTACACCTAATTCTTTTCATGGTTTATTTTGACAAAATTTACATGTGTTTAACTTACTTGTATATTGATTTTTTTTTGTCTTCCATTTTTGTCTTCCTTTTATTTGCCTTTGTGTTTCCAGAAGTAACATAGAAACACTTTAAAGTACATTGCAAAGAAAAACTGTGAGGTATTATATATTGTTTTTCCTTTTTTAACACAAATCTTTAAACTTTCTTGAAAAGGCTAATTTTTTTTCTTTTTCTTTTTTTTTTTTTTGTGCCTGCTTCCCACCCCACATACCACCTTGGTCCCTTTAACTTATGTTCTGAACTTTGGTATAAATGTGGTTTCTAGCATGCTAGTAGTTAGGTTTTATTAAATGCCATAACTGGTGATACGGTTTTAATTTTTACTCTATTAATTTAGTTTTCTGGAGGTTTTTTTGTTTATCCCACTATGCTCAAAGCACACACAGGTTTTTTTTTTTTTTTTTTTAATGAGACTGGGAGGAGAGAAGGGAGAGGGGGTAAAATCACAGAAGTCCTGTTGTTTGCTTGCCCTTGAGTATAGTTGCTAGTAGGTTTATATTTACCCAGTGAAGAAGTCAATGACCTGAACTACCTATAAAAGTTTAGCATTGCTGCAGTGTTGATTAAAACCCTTTCGCTATCTAGTAGTTCTTATGCTACTGAACCCTGGATTACTGTATGATATTCAGCTTATATTTTGGGCTCTCTGTGTAGACGAAAACATTCGTATTCATAATAGAATTGTATACTGGCCTGTTTTTATACTCAAACATGAACAACCACTGCTTTAAAGTGACTCATTAGGGTTATTTTGAAGCAGGAAATAGCCATTTATATTTGCACCTGTGTATATTGCATATTAATTATGACATACTTGGCAAGTGCTTTTCTTTTACCTGTGAATATTCTGGAAGCTGGTCCAAACAACACTGCATACCAAATTGTGCTCTTATATATTACTGCATCGTGTTCCTTTTTAATCAAATAGCATGTTTTAGTTTTATTATAGTGGCTTACTATAAGAATGCCACTTGCTTATCTTTTATTGTACTTGAATTCTTAATCATGCTTTTAACATTTTATTTAACAAATCATTTCATTAGGTTCTGTCATTCCTTTGAAAAGGCAAGGATTCCCACTTTCAGAATTTTGAAATGAAAATAACATGTTTATTCAAAGAGGGAAAATAGTTCAGACTTAGTATTATGAAATAAGTAAAGGTTTCAGAAAAGGATTTGTTTAGATTTGCACAGATGGTGATGGCACCTTTTATTAAAAAACAATCAGCAGTGCTAAGGAAATTTACGCAAAAGTACTAGATAAAAGTGTGGAAATGCGTGCCTTTCAGTGTATGTACTCTTTTTTGGTGGTCGTTTGGATAATCAGACCATTTGAATGGCTGAGAGCACATTTAAATTCTGTGGAGCGCCACATTTGGCTGAAACAACTCTTTAATGTGCAATTCGTTTCTAGAGTAAAATGTCTGTTATATGAGGGGGATCTTTATATTGGGCTTTTATATTTTTTTAAATGTTCACATTTCTTTCTATTAAATGCCATCATAATACCACGTTTATATTGTTGCCTCTTAAAATCAAAGCCACCTTGATGTTATTCTTTTAGGGATACATCAAGATTTGAGCAGTGTGTATAGTGATTAAAATGTGTTCTTGAAGAGCATACTCTAATAGATTGGCTTAGACAGCAAGAACATAAAAATATAATAGCTTTTGTATAAAGATTTTCTTTTGCTATATGAAAATCAAGGATTTGGTTTTCTTTTTTTCTGGCTTTTATGGAGGAATGAAGAGGGTTATCTCCTTCTAAGAGTGATTTTTGATTATCTTATAGCAATAACATCACCATTCTTTTCAGAAGATAAATACACCTTGTATAGGAAATCAGACATAATTTTCTTGGGAGTCCCCTTTATAACTTAGCTTTTTCTTCCACTTGAGAAAATTCCTATATTTTCAGATTATTTCATCTTGAACTTTTTTGAGCTTTTGTGCAATGTAATATTTTATTGATCCATCTTTGTACATTTTCATTTTATTTCATATGTCTGTTTCCCACCTATCTGTCTGAATCAGCTATTTCAGATTTTGAATTCATTGGTTAAAAAATAGTTACTTTATATATCTCCTCATGGGTTTATTTTAAATAGTTTTGCATTTTAATCTATTATGCTATGGAAATTATCCTGAAGTTTGTATTCCCTTTTTAAGCCTGCCTTAGTCTGTTTTTTGTCATTTTTTTATGGTTTAAGGAAGAACACACCAAACTTGATATTTTTGTTTATTTTGAGGAACAAGATAAACTTGTTTTTTCTTCTCTCTTAAGGGAAGAACTACATCGAGTTAGTAGCTACTATTTCACGTTTCCTTAAATCATCCAGTATGTATCAGGGCTACAATTGGGGGGAGGGGCTAATCCTTTTGCTGTTCTGAGCTACTATTGTCAACTGCTGTTGTACATACTGTTATGTGTAAGGGCGTAAATATATTTATTATGTTTGTAAAATTCATTCTGTACAATTGCAGATCAAGGTTGCTCTTCTGTGATATATGGGATATTATGTTTTAAAGACCATCTTGGAATACAATTAGAGAACTTAGTATTTTGATGTACTAAGACCTATTTTAAGTTTAATATTTTACCTTTGCAAAAACTTTAATTAAAGATGTTATTTAAAAAAAGTAATGCTGCTTGCTTTGCTTACTAGTTTATAACATTGTTATATAGATAACTGAATAAAACTATACAGTTTAGAAAGGAAAATGCTTTACATTGTTAGTTCCATTTATCAAAAGAAGGTATCATTAAATTCTGTACCTTTAAAATAAGTAGGGTGGGATATCAGGCTGAATATTAAACTGTGTTATAAATTCTTAGTAGCTTTTAAAGAGAATAGTTGTAATTTCTAGGCACACAGGATTTAAATTGGGCTAAATTCGCACCAACAAAGTGTAGCTAAAATTGATATAATTAACATACTGTATTGAGTATTTCTACTCCAAAGAATAGATTACTTAGGATAAAATTATTTGAGAACATACTTGTTCTTTAATTCCACCATTTAGCCATATGTTTTTCTTTTAGTTCAGAGTTTGTAAATAATTGCATAAAAGGAGAATCAGATTATTAAGGCTTGTATTACATATTGAATATATTTTGTGTTATTTTAGAAGGTATTAAATAATTAGCAAGTATTTTAATTTATAGTTAATTCAAATGAATCATTAAGAAGCTCGCTTTTTTGTAATTTTTTAATCCTGTTACGGACTACTTTATCTAGGAAACATGCAAATTTTAGCCATTAAAACAATCATAATAAAGATATTTTGTTTATTGCCAGCAAATCTTGTATTTTTGCAGTTTAATTCAAGCTCCTACATTGATGATCTTAACCTTTTTGGCCTCAGTTTCTCCATATGTAAAATGACAACAATATGGTTTTGAGGGTTAAAGATAATACATGTAAAGATTTTTGTAGTACATGGTAAGCACTCAGATATCCCAGTTATTTACTTAATTTCATAATTATATAATTTAAAATGACCTGTGGAGTGGAAAAAATGTTTTTAAATGGTCAAAAATAGCAAAAGAGAATGTGGTCTGATTTAAGGAGGGACAGTGAAAGATTTGGATACAGCCAAGCAAATTAAGCCTGGGAGGCTGAGTTAGTAAAGCAGTAGGGCATCTGTCTGTAGCAGCAAGTGCCTGAGGGAAGAAAAGGGAATGATGGGTATGGATAGGAATAATGAAACACACCAGAAGGCTTTAAGCCTTTTTTCCCCTAAAGTAAACATTTCTTGAACTATATGTCTAAAATAGGTTGAATTTTCCCAAAGCTAAAACTGTAGTAGCTATACAACATTTTAAAAATTGTATGATTTTCCTAAATATCAGTGGATTCTGCTCATTTCATTTATGGAGAAAATGATAATGAAGTATTATTGTTATTGAAAGACATTGAAACTATGATTACATCACTCTGAGTCTGACCTGAACCCCTCTCCTAGGGATTGTTGGCAATCCTATTTCTGGAGGCAAATGACCTTTGTGTCAATGCTCCTACTTCCCAGCCAAGGAAGAAGATGCATATAAATAATCGGTTACTTTTGTTTCTGTTCTGAAATACAAATTTTCTTAGTTTGAAAGGGAATCAAGCACAGAGCACGTATTAATTCACTCATTCAACTCTTTTTGGTGATCTCCCATAGGCCAGGAATTATGATCAGTATTATTGGTTGAGCCAGAGATAAGTTAAGATGGTTGCTGCCTTTAAAAGCAGTGAGGTTGGATTGTCTGGGTTCTAATCCCAGTGTGGATTGGATTGACAGCAGTGTGAGGTTCAGCATGTTACCAAACCTACTACCTCATAGAGTTGTTGTGAAGATAAGATAATGACATGATGCATACATTGCATTTAGCACAGTCCTTGGCACATGTGTGTATATCCATATGTTTTAGTAAGGCATAATGGTCACAGAAAAGATCTTACACTGGCTAGGTTACTTTGAGTTTTCTGTATCTTCCTATTATAATAGAAACACATTTACCGTCTGGGTTGATGCTTCTGCAGATTAAAGTGAGATCAGAGGACTTAAAACTAGCAATTATAGAGAGCATTGAGCTTGCCAATGGAGATAGTTCTAGAAGCTTACTTATAATTGTGGTCTTCACATTGGCAATGAATTCTGTGTTCTTGAATCAAGAATGTTCTGGATCTTATCTTCAAACTTCATCTTTCTGAAGGGTGTTGAGTTGAAATGATACCAGTTACCTCCTGATCACTTCTGGAATAGCCTGCTTTCTTAAACACAATGTGACAGAAATGGAATTCATTCCAATTTCTATTTCCCCACTCTCAAACCTTGTGTGTATCAGTGACTACTGTTCTCCCAGTCACTGGGATTTGAAGCTCAGTATCATTTAACCTAGTCTTCACCAATATTAGGAAATAGCTCCACTGCCTACCAGGTGCTCAAAACAAAACCCACAAGTTTTTCCTGATTCCCTTCTTTTTTTCACTGGTACCTAGTCTGAGTCACCCCAAAACCAGACTGGCATCAACTAGTCTGACAAAGGTTACACTTGGCCTTTCCTATGAAGGGAGAACCTGGGGCAGCTTCCCTCAACTGGATCTCAACTGTGTCTATCCGAGCCCCTGGCCTTGGCCTGCCTCTCTGTGACAGGATGTGGGCCCCTGCTCGTTCTTCTCTTGCTGACCCTGACTTTGTAGATTTGTCTCACTAAAGCCCATTTCTTAATATATGTTCACGTGGAAGTGAGTCACAGTCTGGATGCACAGGTGGCAACTACATAGGGGGACCCACCTAGTAACACAAAGTTCAGTTCCTAAGCAAGGCATTTACACCTGGTTTTCCTGTATGCCTGCAACATTCTCCCTTTAGATCTTTATATTCCCATTGTCAGGAACATTCCTTTTGCTTCTACCATGCTTTGTCTTACATTGACATCTCTTGATTTGTCCTTCCTCATCCCAGGTTTGCTCTAACTCATTTTTTATGAAGACAATTCATATTTTTAATATAATGGACTCTTAAAAATTAATAAAATTCTCCATTAGGGAAAATACATATATATAACAAGTCAATTCATCTAAGAAGAAAGGCAAATGTCAATTAATTGACCCTTTTAATAATTGAAGGAATACAAAATAAGACAATAATAATAAATCATTTTTCCATCTACCCAATGACCAGAAAAAAATACCCTGTCACGCGGTCAGGGTGTGGATAAATGGACCTTATGATGCATTGCTTGCGGGAGTGCAAAATGGTAACAGCTTTCTGGTGGACAGAGGGAACAAGAAACACAAGTGCTTCAAGTCAGGACAGGGAGATGGTATCTACAAGGTACAAAAGTTATCTAAGAGGCTCAAGTGTAGTGAGCATGGGAGAGGACAGATATTTGGGGGAGAAATAAAAAGATCCATATTTGATATATTAAGTTTGTGGTGCCCATTAGACATTCAGGTTGATGTATCAAGAAGGCAAGATGGATATAAGCAGATGGAGCTCAGCGGGGATGTCTGAGCTGAATAAGACCATTGGTATTTATTATCATATTGAGAGGATTTAAAGCCATAGAAATGATTCACCTAAGCAAGAATGTAAAAAGAGAGGGGTCCAGGACCAACCCTAAAGGCACTCCCAAGACAGATTGGGAAAAGGATTAGTTAACAGGAATGGCTGCATAATTTGTAGAACCTAATACAAAATGAAAATGCAAGGCCCATTGTTCAAAATGTATGGTGACTGTGGAGCCCTTTGTGACTGCACTTGTCACATACCTTGGAAGCTGGTCCTGGGAGTCAGTAAGGGACAATGAGGAAGCAAGTCCAGTTAAGTAGGAAGAAAGGGGAGAGGTTGGTGTTTACAAGTCAAAGAGGATAGTATTTTAATAAAGATGAGGTCCTGGTTAGCTTAAGGTGTTCTTTCCTGGCCATGGTCATTGATTTAGGGGTTCAGGATTCTTGCTTGAAATGCTCAGACTCTCTCCTGTCAGATTTGGATGAGGAGGCATTAGCTCCAATTGCATTAGCAGCCATCCTATGACCTTGAGAACTGAGCTTAAGATAAAGATGATACAAGGAGGCAGAGCAGAAGATGGAAAGAAACAGCATCCTTCATGACTTCTTTTTTTTTTTTTAATGAATTTATTTATTTATTTATTTGGGGCTGCACTGGGTCTTTGTTGCTGCGCACGGGCTCTCTCTAGTTGCGGCGACCGGGGACTACTCTTCATTGCGGTGCATGGGCTTCTCATTGCAGTGGCTTCTCTGTTGCAGAGCACGGGCTCTAGGCACGCGGGCTTCAGTAGTTATGGCACACAGGCTCAGTAGTTGTGGCACACGGGCTCTAGAGCACAGGCTCAGTAGTTGTGGTGCATGGGCTTAGTTGCTCTGCAGCATGTGGGATCTTCCCAGACTGGGGCTTGAACCCATGTCCCCTGCATTGGCAGGCAGATTCTTTTCTTTTTTTTTTTAAATACATTTATTTGTTTTATTTATTTATTTTTGGCTTTATTGGGTCTTCGTTGCTGTGCGCGGGCTTTCTCTAGTTGCGGCGAGTGGAGGCTACTCTTTGTTGCGGTGCGCGGGCTTCTCATTGCGGTGGCTTCTCTTGTTGCAGAGCACGGGCTCTAGGCACGCAGGCTTCAGTAGTTGTGGCTCGCAGGCTCAGTAGTTGTGGCTCACGGGCTCTAGAGCGCAGGCTTCAGTAGTTGTGGCGCACAGGCTTAGTTGCTCCATGGCATGTGGGATCTTCCCGGACCAGGGCACAAACCCATGTCCCCTGCATTGGCAGGCGGATTCTTAACCACTGCACCACCAGGGAAGCCCCTTCATGACTTATTGTAACTAAGCATTTTAGTAGGTAATTTATTCCATTTACTGTTATCATAAATACTGATTTTGTATTTTCTGTTTACCATTCTTTTTCTTTATTTCTTCTCACCCCCCTGCCTTTTAACTGTACACAATTTTCTGCATTTTTCCCTGATGATTTGCTGGCTTGTTTTAGGCCTAGGTTTTGAGACTGTGTTTCCCTTGGGACACTCTTATTTCCCTATACTCAGAGGGGCCTATGAGCATAGCTCCTAGACACACAGTGGAAAATACTATAGGGTGAAACAGCTCAGGCTTTGGAACCAGGCTGACCTGGGGTTGAGTGCCAGGTGTACTACTCTCTCTGAGCCTCAGATCCCTCATCTATAAAATCTATAGTAAAACCATTATTATAATGGTTATCTTGCATCCTTTTTTGTAAGATATAGTGTATGTAAAGCGTAGGGCACATATTAGGTCTGAATTTTTTTGGCCATGTGGCACAGCTTGCAGGATCTTAGTTCCTTGACCAGGGATCAAACCTGGGCCCCAGCAGTGAAAGCACCGAGTCCTAACCACTGGACCGCCAGGGAATTCCCTGAAAATATTTCATTATATTAGCAAAAGGGCCTTAAGGTTCTTTTGGTTTGATCTTCATACTCTACAGTTGAGGACTTTAAAACCCCAAAAAAGTAATGCAAATTAACCAACATTGTGCAACTAATAAAAGGTATAGCCAGAAGGTCTCCTGATACCTAGGTAGATTCCTTGAGGCATGCAGCCTACAGGCAGTGATGTCCCATGGCCAAGTTTCCTCGAACTTGTTTTAATAGTATGCAGTGGTGACTTTTTAATGTACAGTTGAGACAAAAGGATGGCAATTCTCTTCTTACACCTGGCCTACTTTACATATTTGTACTAACTGCTTGTGTTTTTGGCAATGAATCTCTGGTCCCATGTGACAGCCTGTCACATGTTGGTTTTAAGAACAGATGCAAAATGATTTGTGAAAATATCCCATTCAATTTGAAGTCAAGCAGTTACCCTCCTAGGCCATTCTGTTTTCTCTGGGACTTATCTGTGAGAAGCTGCTGTAAGCCTTGTTGCCTTTTCAAAATAAAAGGCAATTGTATGACAGACTCTAGGTCCATCTACAGAGTGAAGTAAGTCAGAAAGAGAAAAACAAATACCGTATGCTAACACATGTATATGGAATCTAAAAAAAAAAAAATGGTTCTAATGAACCTAGGGGCAGGAGGTGAATAAAGATACAGACCTAGAGAATGGACTTGAGGACATGGGGAGGGGGAAGGGTAAGCTGGGACAAAGTGAGAGAGTAGCACTGACATATATATACTACCGAATGTAAAATAGATGGCTAGTGGGAAGCAGCTGCATAGCATAGGGAGATCAGCTCGGTGCTTTGTGACCACCTAGAGGGGTGTGATAGGGAGGGTGGAAGGGAGACGCAAGAAGGAGGGGATATGTGGATATACGTATACATATAGCTGATTCACTTTGTTATACAGCAGAAACTAACACAACATAGTAAAGCAATTATAGTCCAATAAAGTTGTTAAAAAAAAAAGTCAATTGTATTCTACAACAAGGCAGACTATGGGGTGGGAGGGAATACCTGGGGACCGCCAGAGTGTCTCTGTGGGCTTAGTCTTGTACCTCCTTATGTGAAATACTCCTGATTGTAATTAGAGAAACAGGGTACAGCTGGCTGTTTTGTTGTTTTAAGAAAGCTTGGTTTAAAGGCATAATTTCCATTCCTCAGTAATCATCTCTTTATGAGAGCTCTAAAATATGAAAAAGCTCAAAATCTGAAAATTTTACACATCCCATAGGATAAGGGTAACTTGAGGGGTTATCTGGGCCATTTTTGTTTTCTTAGGCATAGACTTTGGAGGCCATCAAATTGATGAGAATGTGGGCATTTATTAAAAGCCTCAAAAGAAGAGTATTCTATGGCATTCCTTAGGGGCTGAAGATTGGGTCGCTGGACTATACATTCCATTAGGGCTATGAATATGTCAACCGTATTTCCAGGACTGAACTCTGTGCCAGACATTAAAAGTACATATTTGTTAAGTGAATGAGTGAGTAAATAAAAGTGCTGTGCTGGTTATTATGAAGAAAGTCAAGGATCTGTCTTCTTCATTTTGAAAAAGGCACACTGACTTTTCTGCAATGTTGACAGATCTTCCACACTATGGATGCCGTAGGTTAGCTTGGAAAAGCTGGGCAGAGCAAGTACAGACAGGAAAATGAAGAATTCCACCCAGGTTAGTTTCATAGTAGTTATCCTCATGGGTGTGAAGTAGTATCTCATAGTTTTGATTTCATATTTCCCCAGTGATTAGTGATGTTGAGCTTCATTGCTTATTGGCCATCTGTATATCTTCTTTGGAGAAATGTCTATTCAAGCCCTTTGCCCATTTCTGAGATGGGTGGTTTGTGTTTTCTGTTGTTGAGTTTTAGGAGTTCTCTATATATTCTAGATATTAATCTCTTATATGTGATTTGCAAATATTTTCTCCTATTCTGTGCATTGACTTTTTACTCTGTTGATATTGTTTTTTGATGCACAAAATTTTTTAATTTTCATGAAGTCCAGTTTATCTATTTTTAAATTTTTGTTGCCTGTGCCTTTGGTGTCATATCCAAGAAATCATTTCCAAATCCAGTGTTGTGAAGCTTTTGCCATATGTTTTCTTCTATATAGTTTTAGGCCTTAGATTTAGGTATTTAATTCATTTTGAGTTAATTTTTGCATTTGGTGTTAGATACAGGTCCAATTTCATTCTTTTACACATGGATATTAAGTTTTCTCAGCACCATTTGTTGAAAAGACTATCCTTTCCCCATTGAATGGTCTTGGTACCCTAGTCAAAATAATTTGGCTATATTTGTGAGGGTTTATTCTAGGCTCTCAATTCCTTTAGTCTATGTGTTTGCTTTTATATTAGTGCCACATTGTTTTAATTACTGTAGCTTTGTAGTAAGTTTTAAAATCAGAGGACTTTGAATCTTAAGGGCTTGAAACATTTCAGGACCAGGCAGAGGTCCTATATATGTTTAGGTCCAGTGGTGTGACAGTGACTGTCTGGGGCAAGGGTATCTGTGGCAGCCTCCTAAGCACACTTTTGCTGGGGCAGGGCTGTGGCTTTGCCTCCTTTGCTTGATTGCTCACTGAGCCTGGTTTTTCAGCCTTCCTGTTGATTCTGAAAACTACTCTATTCTTATAATCAATTCTTTTTCTGCTTAAATTAATCAGATTTTGTTTTTATTGTTCACAACCAAGAGCCCTGACAGTGTAGCTCAGTTCACTTGGGAATGAGCCACACTGAACTATGAGTTAGCATGAAAAGCTTTCTTAATCATGCAAGGCAGTGTCC
>NW_006798403.1:505261-519836 GCF_000442215.2 Lipotes vexillifer | reverse complement strand
TTCAGCAGCAAGGTTCCTATTCACTTATACATCTATCCCAGTGTTCAAACACTTCCACATTTGTCTCTCGGTAAGCTGGGGTAACAAGGTTTGATTCAGCAAAACTGGAAACAGAGGCATGTCTTAAGAATCACCTTCCTTCCCTTGCAGGGAGTCTTCTGCCTCCATATTAACCCCTTCCTCCCATTAGGCATTCAATATCCTATAACCTTCACTGGATCACAAAACAGCAATGTATTTACATTATTATTGTTAACATTATTTACTGTTTAACAGTTACAGTTGTGGTTGGCTGGCTGATTATACTTGAGCATAAAAGAGTTTCAGTTAAATTTTAGCTCCTTATTTATAGCTTTGTCATTATTTATTGAATACTTACTACATGCACCATGATAGCTAGACCCAAACTCCAACCCAATACAGTCTTGATAGAGTGAGTGGTCAGGAGGGTCAGCAGAGTCAGGTCAAGATGCCTCATTGCTAGCATCACTGCTCTCTGGAGGCTGGGGCTTGCCTGGATGAGGCCACTGGAGGCCGATTTGTAGGAAACAAGGAGCACAGAGGTTCCATAGTCACTGACATCTCCCTAAACCTGTTCTAGCACAAGCCTGCCTGCACTAGGCCCCCCACTCTAAAACTTCCTCTCTTTTCTTGGTATGAACATACATCAGGACCCTGTGCCCTATCCTGAGATGGCACTTTTTAGTTTATATGTTCTACGTTATAAGAAGTTTGTGTGTGATGTGTACTTAATGTTATTTTCATGTTCTTTATTAAACCCTCTTTTTGACATGTCCTATATATTCTGGAGCCTCCCCCTAGGGTTTTACCTCCCACAGTCAAGGAACCTTATGTGGGGAGTTCTTGTTCCCAAATAAGAAGGGCATTAAAGATGACAGGAGAAGCGCACTGAAAGGTTTTATAGACACAGCTCTTAGTGGAGCAGAAAGAAAAGTTTGGGAATACAAGTTTCGATGAAGGAAAGAGACTAGGAGTGAATCTTTCTTGAGTGCCACAAGCTTTGGCTGCTCTTTTAATTCTCACAATAGCCCTGAGGGTGGTTATTTTTATGGAGGTCAAGTAATTTGACTAAGATCACATAGTGAAATGATGATAGTGAAGCTTAGGCTTGTTGCAGAGTGAGGCCAAGATTGTAGCTCAAGGATGAGTTAGTTCTCTCCATCTCCTCAGTTTGCAGGAACACATGGTTTTCACCTTAGCTAAACCTGTGGACTAGAGGCTGCAGCCTTACAGCAGTCTGGTCTCCTGTTTTTGTTCAGAGGAGCCATTCTGGGAACACTTGTTGACTCTTCACCGTTTGCATTCACCACTCTAAAAAGACACTGAAAAGACAGGGAGAGAAATAAATACACCACCTGGGGCCACAGTGACAAAGCCACTCTGGAGAGTGGTTCTGTGCTCACTTGAGGATCAGCAAAGTAGTTAGTTATGGCTTTTCCCCCTCTACTAATAGGATCAGGTTAAATGAGTTAAAGGAAAAGAACGTGCTTTCAGGAAAAAAAATTTTTGTTTACCTGAAAGGGAGGGTTGTCTACACTGAGCTCACACCACTTCTCTTCTGGAGGTTTATTCCCAAGTAAGCTCCCTAATGCAATCAAAGTGGTTCCTACAGCTTTTGAAGGTTTCATTGTAGGGCGAAGCAGGAATATAGAAACCCAGAGGCTGATGCCCTGTGGTCACTGTATGCTAACACATATATATGGAATTTAAGAAAAAAAAAATGTCATGAAGAACCTAGGGGTAAGACAGGAATAAAGACACAGACCTACTGGAGAACGGACTTGAGGATATGGGGAGGGGGAAGGGTGAGCTGTGACAGGGTGAGAGAGTGGCATGGACATATATACACTACCAAATGTAAGGTAGATAGCCAGTGGGAAGCAGCCTTATGGCACAGGGATATCGGCTAGGTGCTTTGTGACCGCCTGGAGGGGTGGGATAGGGAGGGTGGGAGGGAGGGAGACTCAAGAGGGAAGAGATATGGGAACATATGTATATGTATAACTGATTCACTTTGTTGTAAAGCAGAAACTAACACCATTGTAAAGCAATTATACCCCAATAAAGATGTTAAAAAAATATAAATAAAATAAATTACTCACACACACACGCACACACAAAAGCCCTACTTTCAGGTTTTAATTTAAGTACGTGAGCGTGGGCAGCAACTCTTGTTGCCCGGCCTGGCCTGCCTCAGGGGAAAGCTGTCCCACGTGGGCCTCCTAGGCACATTTTGCAGCAATGGTATCCCCAAGGCAGGGGTCACTCTGTCCCACGAACAGGCAAGAAGGGGACGAACTGTTTGCAGAGAATTTAGACGTGATAATAAAGCTGATTAAATTCGGCATGCTTTTATTATTACCACTCCCTGCAAGAAATAATTTTTTAGTGTAAGTTCTAATTGGCCTAAATACAGCAGTTAGTGTTGAGTTTTAATAATAATATATTTGTTAGCTTCATTTGCATTACATATCTTTTAAAAGCCATTTTTCTACATTTCACATGAGTGAAATAAGACAATTACAAAAATACAAATACCATATGATTCCACTGATAGGAGGTATCGAAAGTAGTCTGATTCATAATAACATAAAGTAGAATGGTGGTTGCCAGAGGCTTGGGGGATGGGGAAATGAGGAATTATTTAATGGGTAGAAAGTTTCATTTTTGCAAGATGAAAATGTTCTGGAGATTAGTTGCACAACAATGTGAATATACTTAACACTACTGAACTGTATGCTTAAAAATGGTTAATTAAGATGGTTAAATTTTATATTATGTTTTTAACCACAATTTTTAAAAATATACATATTTTTTAACAAACATTATAATCAGTGTGGAAATTAATTTGGACAACTGCCAGTTATACAGTCAGACCCCGACACTTGGGGTACAGTCATATTCGTTGGTTTCAAGAATAAATTCCCCTGGGTTCAGAATTCTTCACACTCATTTAAGGCTAAGCTCATGCGTCCAACTTTGTGGTAGTGTATAGTTCTGTCTTTAAACAGTAGATTAGGAAGAAACAGTTGGAGCACAATAATTGTAAGGGAAGAAACAAAATTTAGGTATTTAATTATGTCCTTCCTTGTGACCACTGGGAATTTTATTCTGCTTAAATATAAAACAGTATAAACTCTGAAGTGCAATCCTTTTGTTTGGTTAATGCAAAATTTTAGTCTGTAAATGAAATACTCTTATTTCATTTCATGACTATTACTGAAAATAATTGTGTCATATATGAGAGGAGGAGGTGTTAAAAAATGAAGTGCTCTGGGTGTCAAATATTCTAGAAACTGGGCATCGGGATCAGACCCTATTCTTTAATAATTTGAAAACAAACATTTGATTAAATACAGAAATAGAGGCATAGTGGAAAGAGCATGGGCTTCAGAGTTAGGTAGATCTGAATTTGAGTTAAGGCTCCACCTTTCCTCAGGGGACTTTGGGCAAGGCATTTAAAACCTTTGGGCAAGGCATTGTTTAGGGGGAAGAACAATACCTCCCATGTAAGGAGGATTTGCCATGAATAAAGGAGAAAATGAAGGCAAAGCACCTAGCATAGGTGTAGGCACAGGGTAAGTACAATATGGGCCAGTGCATTCCATATCTAGGGCTGCCCATAACAACTTACAACCAACTGGATGGCTTAAAATAACAGAAATTTATTCCCAGTTCTGGAAGTCAGAAGTTCAGAGTCACGTGTCAGCAGGACTGTGTTCCCTCTGAAGACTCTAGGGGGAGAATCCTTCCTTGCCACTTCAGCTTCTGGTAGGCCAGGCTTTTCTTGATTTAGAGCTGCATCATTCCAGTCTGTCTCATTTTCACATGGCCTTTTCCTCTGTGTGTCTAATCTCGCTGCTTTACTCTATAAAGACACTTGTCACTGGATTTAGGGCTCCCTTGGGTAATCCAGGATAATCTCATCTGGAGATCCTTAGATTAATTACATCTACAAAAACCCCTTTTCCAAATAAAGTCATATTTAGGGGTTTCAGGACATGGACATATGTTTCTGGGAGCCACCATTCCAGCCACTACAGTTAGCTATTAGTATTATTAATATTAAATACTGTACATACTGTACCTATATTGGTCTCTGTACAGAGTATATCCAAGAAATAGTATACTTCTCCCCTTGTCACATGTCAGGGCAAATATGGTTCTATGTCTTCTCTTTTCGCCGTGTGGTTTAGAGAATATGGTAGACCCTAGAAGCTGCTTCAGTACAGTGTTTTCTTGCCTCTAGGTCTTGGCAACTGAAAGAAAGTTCATGAGTAGAAATGTGAGGAGGCCTTTGTTTCTGATGAACTCTTTAATTGTAGCACTTAAAGGAACAGATAGGGAGAGGTGAGAGCCCTGTGGAGGGAGATGCTGTTCTCAAGCTGGGAGATTTCAAGGAAAGGAACAGATCCCTGCTACGTTATAAATATGTTTAAGGAGAATTAGACTGAAAAGTCAAGTGGCCCTGTCAGGCGCTAAGCATAGTGAGTTAAGGGCCTTGCCTCTGTTTGATTTTTGCTGCCTTTTGCCTTGGGTTTTCTGATGAGATTTAAAGCCAGTGTGAATTGCAGGCTCTGGCCTTGGCAGGAAAGGTATTGTTTTACAACCACCTAAGCACAATCAACCCATTGATGTCATTGCTTTTGTCCTTTCATAGAGGAGTAGAATGAATAAGTCAGCCACCACTCTGTGTTTAGGCATAGGATCTTGTTTTGCTTCTCATCTGGGCTCTGGCCATTAGGAAAAGGGAGTGGGGTTGGGGGAAAATGGAGAGAGGATCACAGCCATTCCCAGTGCTATTGATGGCCAGACCTGGGGCAAAGGATGCTCTTCAGGGGAAGTATGCGGTGGGAGACAAAGTCACCCTCCACTTAACATAAACCTTGCTCCTTGTTGCTTACTGAGTAGTAAGAGGAAGGGAAAAACTAGTGTGACCTCTCAAGCAGTATGCAGCTTCTCTGAAGCAGGGGAGTAGACTCGTAGCAGCCCTCTCTCAAGCTCAGGTTTTAAATAGCCCTCTAGGACGATAGGGGCAAATGCCATCGCTGTTGCTTGGTGGTGCTTTATTGTCATTTGGAAAACAGAAGCGAAGGCCTTAGAAATTACTGTGTAAGCACCAACTCATAGTCAGGACTCTTTCAATCACACAGTACAAAAACCCAACTCTAAACTGGCTTAAGTAAAAAATAGAAACTTAGTGACTCACAGAATTGGGATGCTAGGCTTTTTAAGCAAGACTGGAAGCAGAGGCTTAACTAATGTTATCAAGGCATTCTCTCTAGCTCCATCTCTTGGTCCAGTTTCACCTTAAATTTTAATCTCATTCTGGTCTACCCTCGACAGACTCTATGTCAAAGGAAGATGGTGGCCAACAGTAGCCCTATATATAAATCCTTAAAGCTTGTGAGCTGAGAAGAAAGGGATACCCCTCTTAACTTCCTATTTTGAAAAATCTGGAGAACTATACTGATTGGCCTGGCTGGGACCCTGTGCCCAATCCTTGGACTAATCACTGTATCCAAAGAATGCAAGTCCATAATTGACCCAAATTGGTCACATGTCCACCTTTACCCAGGGATGGCAGGGGACACACCATTCTTGACAACAAGGACCACACAGAAAAAGGAAAATGACTTCAAGCAAAAGCAGATGTAATTTCTTTCATTCATTCATTCATCCATTATTCACTCATTCAGTGTATCCAGTTTATTGAGTGTTTACAACATGACAGGCACTGTCATATGTGCAAAGGATTTAATGAGGAACATAACAGACTTAAGTCCCTGCCTTCATGGAGCTTACATTCTAACTGGGAAAGACAGATGATTAATAAGTAAAATTTAAAAATTAAATAGATAAATAAATGGACAAGATAATATTGAAAAATAGTAAGTACAGCTGCGATCCAAGAAAGATGATGAAATACATAGTGGCCAGGGGAGTGGGTACTACTCCAGAAAGTGTGGTTGGGGAAGTCTTCTTGGAGAAGGTAATGTTTGAGCCGAGACTTAAAGGATGAAGAGAAGCCGGACCTTGCGAAACTCTGGGGTAAACATACTAGGAAGAGGAAATAGCAGCTACAGTATATTTTGTGTGAGGAAGTGTTTTCTGTTTTGTTCACTGATGTACCTCAAGTGTCTAAAACATTACCTGGTGCATAGTAGATGCTCAATACGTATGTCTTGAATGCGAGCAGTGAAGGAAGACCAGTATGGCTGGAGTGTGACAGTGTAAACAAGAAGGGGATTGAAGGGTGATGAGGTTAGAGAAGTATGAAAGGGCTAGAAAGTAGATTATATCTGAGTACAATGAGAGTCTATTGGAGAGTTTAAAGCAGAGGATAGCATGATAAAATGATTTACTTTTTTAAAAGATCACTATTCCCAAAAGGAGAGGAAATAATACCAGTTAAAATCAGAGCAACCACAATGCCTCCATATTTAATACAGGCCTGGCAGTTTACATATGCTTATCCACATGTGTCATCCTCATTTCCATTGGAGAACAGGTATTACTTCCTGTAGTGGGAAGGGAAACATTACTATTTAAAACAAAAAATGAATTGTCTTTGGTTCTTCTTAAGGGAGATAACAGGAGGAGGTGGCATAATTCATATAATGGGAAGAATGAGTCTTTATACTGGTTCCTTCTCTGTAAAGACACTGAAGAGTAAGGGAGCCACTTCTAGGAATGTGATCCTACAAAGCCCGATGTCACAGCTTCTGCTGTGTTTGGGGTTGGAGCTAGGAAATGGGAAAAAATAGATGGCCCTTTATTTTTGAAGCACCTTAATGACGTTAAAAAGTAGGCTTCAGAAGGTTTGAGGTAAGGAGTACAGAGAAGAACTGCTGTGTGTGAAAAATGCCAAGAGATCGTGAGTACTTGAAGGCTGGTTGGAGAAGCAGGAAGAGAAGTGAAGAGGGCTGGCCCTGCATCACGTGGAGGGACGTCCCCAAGGAGGAAAACAGCCTGGGAGAAGTTTCTATAATCGAGGATAGTTGAGGGGCTTTTTTTTTTTTTGCGGTACGCGGGCCTCTCACTGTTGTGGCATCTCCCGTTGCGCAGCACAGGCTCCGGACGCGCAGGCCCAGCGGTCATGGCTCACGGGCCCAGCCGCTCCACGGCATGTGGGATCTTCCCGGACCGGGGCACGAACCCGTCTCCCCTGCATCTGCAGGCGGACTCTCAACCACTGCGCCACCAAGGAAGCCCTTGAGGGGCTTTTAAGAACAGCAGTGTCTAAAGTTCAAATTGAAGGCATATGCGGTTATGATTCTGCGATGGGAGGCATTCCCCACCCTCATCACCACAAATCCCTTTGACTCTTAAGCCTTAAAAAAATGATCTGATTCATTCAAAAGGCTTATCATCATGGTGGCTTTGGGGAATCATAGGAAGAGGGGATGCCTTTTGAGTTGGGCTAGTTGAGGGTGAAGGGAAGACAAAACTGCAGGAGACAAGAGGTGAGTGGGATTGAAGATACAGTGGATCCAGAAAATCAGAGCAGGTCAACAGGAGAACCATATACTCCTGGGTGTCGCCAGACTGTTTCGGGTGGGAGTCAGCATGCTGCTTTCTCCTGTGTTTGAATGAGAGTTTACACCTTTTAATTTAAATATTAAAGAAATGGTGACCTACAAGACAGGAGAATTGGGGTATAATCAGGTGTCTGGCTGACACTTAGGTCATTCCTTGAGGGCCATTAATGACATACAAGAGAGTAAACAGCAGGTTCCAGGTTTGAGCCCTGATCTGGTTGATGTTCCTCAGTGGAGGGCCTTTTTCACCTATAGAGACTCCCTCCCACCCCACTTCTGTGGCCATGGGCTTTTGTCATCAGGGGCTTCAGATGGGTGAACTTAGGGGAACCATGGACTAGTTTCACAGCTAGTGCTTATATACTGTAGTTTTGCAGCTGCCAGGTAAATGGTTTAGAAAATCACAGCAAGTTTCATGACCAATATTTATTTATTTATTTATTTTATTTATTTATTTTTTGCGGTACACGGGCCTCTCACTGTTGTGGCCTCTCCCGTTGCGGAGCGCAGGCTCCGGACGCGCAGGCTCAGCGGCCATGGCTCACGGGCCCAGCCGTTCCGCAGCATGTGGGATCTTCCCGGACTGGGGCACGAGCCCGTGTCCCCTGTATCGGCAGGCAGACTCCCAACCACTGCGCCACCAGGGAAGCCCCATGACCAATATTTAAATTACACTCGTTTAAATTCTGGATAGTTAAATTTTATCGACATTGTTTTTCTTCCCAATAATTTTTTTTATTTCTTCCTATACACACTAGGCAAAGAAAAAATTGGTTCTATCAGAAAAGCCTGCAGTTTGACTTATTTCTTTGAACTTCCAAGCAAAATATATATAATTTTTTTTTTTTGCGGTACGTGGGACTCTCACTGTTGTGGCCTCTCCTGTTGCGGAGCACAGGCTCCGGATGCGCAGGCTCAGCAGCCGTGGCTCACGGGCGCAGCTGCTTCGCGGCATGTGGGATCTTCCCGGACCAGGGCATGAACCCGTGTCCCCTGCATCAGCAGGCGGACTCTCAACCACTGCGCCACCAGGGAAGCCCCAAGCAAAATATTTTTGATGAATATATTGTACTATTATTTCTTCCATTGTATAAAATGATTCTAGTGAGTCTAGGAAGATTATTTTTGTTTAATAATTAAGATGGGATTTTTGGAAAGAGGCTGGGGTTTCAGAGGTGATGTCTTGTCTGCTTTGCTCGTATCCTACAGATAAGAACTTTCGGCTCCTAGTAGTGATGTGCTGTGGAAAAGGCCACATGTTGTCAATAAGATTTTAGAAAATTAAAGCACATTCTCAAATAGAATTAGAAAAGAACTTGTGGTGTCGCAAAAAAAGCCTTTTCTAGCAATGGCTTTGACTGAAGAGAGTGTTCAAAATTCAGTTGCAGGCTTTGGATTCTGGCAACACAGCAGAGAGTGCTGGTGTGAGCTGCGATCCCTACTCCTCGTCCCTTGCCCTAACCACTCCTCCAAGCCTTTTTGGTACAAAAGAAGAAAAAAAATTGTATACAGAACTGAGTGCGAAAGAAAGGAAAGAAAATCCATTGAACCTTAGACATCGTGTAAAAACAAGCAAACAAAAACTTCTCCATGACTGTTTTCCTTTCTGTAAAATGAAATTAATAATAATATCTACCTTGTAAGGTTGTTATGAAGATTAAATGAGTTAATATAGTAAAATATTTAGAACAGTGCAGGGCACATGTCATGTGTTATAGGTGTTAGCTTTTATTGTCATTTTTTGGTGGAGTTTTCTAATCCCCCTTCACTGAAGAGGAGCTTCAGACAGGAAAACTGAGTCACAGAGAATGTTTTTTTTTAAACAATATGCCAGAAGTTCAGTGTTATTACAAACGTCACATGAAGATTGAAACCCAGGTAGTCTTTAGAATCAGTGCTTTTAGTCTCTGCACTGTATTGCCTTTCAAGGAAGCATGCATCTGCCCAGGGCTCTGGTGAAACAGAAAGAATCCCTTGAGAACTCAAGCACAGCTATAGAATCTACATTTACATCTAGTCCTGAGCAAGATAAATAAAAAAAGATACCAAATTGCTTTTTATGTTACAGACACTGGTCATGCATGAATCTTTCAATAACCCAATGCAGTATGCTTTAGATTTCCCCCCATTTTACAGATAGGGAAACTAAGCCACAGAAAGATTGTGTATTTTCCCCCCAAGTCACACAGCAAGTGAATGGTGGAGCCACACCTGGACCCAGGCTGAACTTAGAGACCAGCTACTTACCCACTAAGATAGATTCCTCATCAAACGCAAGAGCAATGACCTAGTTAGTATACTCAGAGTGCTAAAGTTGACTAATTCAACCTAGAAGGCTATACCAAGTTAAAACTACTATTTGAGTGAGGATGAAAATAAAAATAATTTTAGATAAAACTGGAACGTGTAAATTATTTATAAGGCCCAGGCTGAAAGAATTAGTATTGATAAATAACGAATTTCAGGAGAAAAGATTATGGGAACCAGAAGTGGGGTGAAAGAAGGAATGGAGAACAAAGAAATTGGTAAGCATGGATAAACCTGAACATTAACTGTAAGAAAAAACTTAGTGTGGGAAGTTTTAAAAGAAAGTGAAACAAATGTCATTATAACAAAATCAATTACACCATGAATTATAGGCAATGGAGTTTCTTTATATAAATCAGGACAGTTTCTAGTTTTTATCTCAATTCAGTTGTCTCTCCTCAGAGGTGATGTCCCAATAAACATTTCTGACATATAAATATGTAACAAAAATTCAAAGATAAAATGGTGGCATCAAAAATATGTTTTGTCGATGCCACTATGATTACTCTCCAAGCCTAAGTTAATTCTACTCAGAAAATGTACATTTTGGTTATTCCATTTTTTATATTTTACCTTTTATTGGTAGAGATCCATACAGGTGAAGACTACATTCCTCTCTCTTAAGCATTTTGACTTGTGTTCATTCTGAACACAAACTGTTCCTTGATTTAGTCTAAGCAATTCTCACGGTTTTATTAGTCATGTAGCATTAATACAGGTATCAAAAAATGTCAAAATCATTCCTTTTAAGAAAAAAGTTTTTTGAAATTTCCTTTTGTATACATTGGGCAATGACAGTGATTTCCTTTGTAATTTGGGGATATTTGTTGACAGTAATGTATATAACGTGAGGAAAAAATTTACTTTTCCATGAAATGGCCATTATGGGATTATTATTAAAGAAGGAATATAACACTATTTAAAAATTTTCTCCCAACTATTTACATTTGGATTCAATGCATTTTAATTCTAATTTAGCATCATGGATTAGCATGATTGTCTAAAGGACTGCATAAAAGATGACTGCATAATTCTGTATTATTTATCTGTGCTGTCAAATAGGTTTGACATGGAAGGAATTCAAGTAACATTGGCAAAGAGTTCAAGTATGTTCTAACTATGGAAAAGATAAAGGTATGTTGTCTACCGTTGCTCAATTTCTGAAATAAAGGGGTAAGAATACAGTGTAAGAATGTGATTTAGGACTTCCCTGGTGGCGCAGTGGTTGAGAGTCCGCCTGCCGATGCAGGGGATGTGGGTTCGTGCCCCGGTCCGGGAAGATCCCACATGTCGCGGAGCGGCTGGGCCCGTGAGCCATGTCCGCTGAGCCTGCGCATCTGGAGCCTGCGCTCCGCAACGGGAGAGGCCACAACAGTGAGAGGCCCGCATACCGAAAAAAAAAAAAAGAATGTGATTTAGTCAAAGAAAGTGAACTTATGTAATGTTTCTTTAACTCCAAGATTCCAGTGGCTTAACTCAGTAAAGGTTTGTTTTTCCTGCATGTCACAGTGCACTCCAGGTTGGTAGGGAAGGCTCTGCTCCACACAGTAATTCAGGAACATAGGCTCCTTCCATCTAATAAGTTTACCTTTCCCTGGGATTTCAGATACTCTCTCCATCTCCCTGGGATCCTTTGCTTCTGTCTGGCAGAGACAGAAGACAGAGAGCACAGGAGGATTGTGCGGGAGGTTTTATGGACCTGAATGTGACACTCTTACCCCTGTTTATATTCCATTGGCCAGACCTCAATAACTGCAAGCATGGCTGGGAGATGTGTTTGTAGGTGTGTGCCCAAGATGTAGGGAAGATGGGTTTAGTTGAGTATATGACCTGGGTGTTTGCCATAAGATAGCTAATCATGACTTTGTTTTGCAAGTGTGCAAAAGGTAACAAGGATGATTAAAATATATAGTGATCACATTTGTTTATTTATCATTGAAAGTTTTTCCAAGTTAATTACATTCTTTTATTTCCTGATAGCCATCAGCATGGGCCCTGATGCCTAAACACAATTTCATTTATTTGTTTGAACAACTCATTATTTTTTAAATATGCAGCTTGCTGCTTATGAAGAGTTGAGTATAGATGTTGCATTACTTTAGTTGAAGAACTTTGTCAACATTTTGTCTTATAAATTTAATTTACCTGTAAGTAGGTATCATCTTAACTTTGTATTTAAAAAATTTTGTCTTTAAAAATATAACATGTTTCACGGAGGCTTAATGATTGACAAACACCGGATACTCCTTCATGTAGCCTGGGGAGTGCACGTCGATGCTGGGCAGCACTTGGCTCTTCACCTGTGAACTTGGAGCTTCACCTTTGTGAAATTTTCTAGAAGAGGGACACTATACAGCAAAGCAGAAGTAGGGCAACTTCTCAAGTCTACCTACTCTCATCGATGGTGATAGCACTTGGCAGAATGGTGTTGCTTTGGATTTGACCACAGTTGGGCAAAGGAGTTCAGCATGCAGACAGGAGAAAAGAGCGCTGTGTCAAAGGGGCCCAAGTCACTGGGTTTGGCTTAACCCAAGGAATACAGTCTGATTCTTGTGGGAAGTTTAGGGAGAGATAGTCCTGTGAAAGTCTAGTGTTCAACCTGCCAAATGTAAGTTATTAAGCTACAAGAAGCATCCTTATCTTCTGTGATTCTTTCCTTAAAACAATTCCTGCCCCTTGACTGGTCACAAGGTAACTTGGCCTCAGATTGACTGAGGCCAATGAAAATGCAGCACCTTTTTTGAGAAAGGGAGCTTTTTTCAGACCACCTGAATAGTTTACAGTGGTGGCGAGGTGAAGTAGAGTGGTGCGAGCCACCATTCCCCAGTTCAACCATCATTAGCAGATGGGACAAGCAATCTTGGAGAGTTTTAACTAAAACAATAAGGTGCCAAAGGGTCTTATAGAATGCAGTAAAACTCTTTAATTTGGTGTTTTCTGATACTGTTGGGGCCACGCTAACATGGATGTGCCTTACTTGTGGCCGATATTACGGGCCAAGGCAAAAAGGTAAAAAGAAGAACAAGTTGTCCAGCAGTGGTTTTGTATTCTCTTTGAATCACTATCAGAGCAATTAGTTGTTATAATATGCTGGCCAAGAGAATGACATCCAAGTGTGAGTGGCACAGGAGACGTGTCAGTCACACTGGGGGACAGCTGAGGAGAGGTGCCTTCCTTGTGCTCCAGCTGAGCAGCCTGCAGAGGGAGAATGCCATCAAGGTGAGGATTTGCTGTGTGACACCAGTCAACTGTGAACACATTGAGAGGCTCCTAATTCTCTAGCAAGAGAAAGGGGGAGAAAGACATATTTTCAAGCAGCTCTATGTATGAGGCTGTGACTCCTGTCTCAGCTCAAAACTGCTTAGCTTTCTTCCTCCTTCTCTTTTCCTTCTCTTTTTGTTCCATTAGTTGACAGTGACCCCAGTTTGGCAAGTCCTTGACCTCATCCACTGACCTAATGGACTTGCGGAGTGTCTGCAGTAAGCACACCTAGTGGTGCAGGTGTATTTCATTAAGGTTCTCTCTCTTTTTTTTTTTTTTTTTTTTTTTTTTTTTTTAGTATGCGTGCCTCTCACTGTTGTGGCCTCTCCTATTGCGGAGCACAGGCTCCGGACGCGCAGGCTCAGCGGCCATGGCTCACAGGCCCGGCCGCTCCGCGGTATGTGGGATCTTCCCAGACCGGGGCACGAACCCGTGTCCCCTGCATTGGCAGGTGGACTCTCAACCACTGTGCCACCAGGGAAGCCCGGTTCTCTTTTTTCATTTGTCACAAAAAGGTCATTCACGTCTGGCAAGGAACAGAGGAGCTTTGGTTTTAGGTCATGTTAACCTTCCCCACATTTGGAAAAAAGTTCATCCCTTGCCACGTTTTCACTCTGAGGCTGAGTCTGCAAGCTCTATTTTGGGCTATTATTGAAGAGCCTATGTGTCCAGCAACAGGACTTACCTAGGACATTAGATGTACCCAAATACAGCACATAACTAGTTATTGGGCCTATTGATCCCAGTGTGTATTTTACTCATGTGTATTTGACTCATGAGAGACTCTCCTGTGCTTATTCTACCCAAAGTAAAAACTAAAATTATCTGTCAATTCCCTAATATAATCAAGCCCAGTTTTAAGTTGGCCAAGCAGTGAGACCTTCCATAAAGAAAAGGTACTTTAAAGCTTCAGTTTTTTTTCTTCCTCTCCTAGTCTCCTCTATTGCCAACCTTGGAGGGCGGAGGATTGATTTTGATCAAGGAGTTGATATGGTTATGGTTAGTGGGTCATGCTGTTAGATTAATGGGATTAGCCTAGTTACTAGGTGGCCCAGAAGCAGAAGTAGGAGTAAAAGCTTTAAGAGAGAAGATGATAGAACTGGCCAAACTTCCCTGAGATCTTGGGTATCATCAAGATAGTTGCTAAAGCTCAGTACAACACTGGAGGTTGGAAATATATCACGGTATTGGATATACAAGTATGGCTTTCACGGAAGGTTAAGCTGCTTAGGGAAGAGCCAGCCAATAGGACTGGACAGTCAGTTTCCCAGCTGGAAGGGTCACAAAGATAGGGTGACTTGCGGGAGAGTAGAAAGGTGCCCGGCAAAGTAAGGAGGCAGCCTTTCAGTGAGCCCCAAGCCCAACTAAGGCTGATTATTGAGTGATGACACTTCCTTTTTATAATCCCATGAATTTTTAATAAAACCTTATTTAAACATTCCTGC
>NW_006798403.1:481328-505251 GCF_000442215.2 Lipotes vexillifer | reverse complement strand
ATTCCTGCTGTCACATCTTGGTGCTAGGCAATGTCCATTCAGAGCAAGGGCACCTTTTTCTAATTGTATAAGAGTTCAATATGGGCTAGCTATGGCCCTGACGGTGCTTCAGAGAATCAAGGGAGGGGTCATATGTCTGTGATTAGAGCAAATGTTAAAGGGGACCAGACCCTGCCTGAGGTCAATGATGATTCCTGAGAGAGCTCCAAGAGGAAAAGACTCTTGTGCAGAAGGAGTTGGAGCTCTAAAGCAGAACTTCACAACTAATATGTCTTGAGTGTGTGGCACATATGACTCCATGTTGAACTGCTTAACCCTTGGGGTAGCTGGCCGAGGTTGGGGGCAGCCAGAGCCTCTATCTTGGTCACCTCTGGCCAAGAGCAGCCTCATCCATTTAGGTGGTGTGCATGCAGTATGATGATATTCTCAGCGTGCCATGATGCGAACAAGTTTGGGGAGCACTGCTATAAGGTCTCACTTGTCAGAGGACCTGGCTTTCACATCCTGAAGGAAATGTCTAATCTTCCTTATACTTGGTTATCTGGTTCCCAGAATCACTGCAGACTAACATCAGAAAATAATGAAGTGGAAAAATATCTGCTAAAGAAACTTCAGCTACAACTGGTTTCTAAGTCAGAAGTGCTGGAGGATCCTGCAGTGAATGGGCAAGGTTGATGCAAAAGATGAACTCTGGATATTGGGGAGAATATGAGCTATTTAGCTCAGACTTAAGTAGCTGTTAACAATTTCTATTTAAAACTGACAACCACTCTTGCCAGTCTTAGTATCACAGAGTGCCTCTGATAATCTGAGCTACTGATAGTATCATCATGTTGATTCTCTCCTAGAAATATCTCCCAGACCAGCTTCCTCCTTTGTGTTCTTCTTAACCATGTCACCCCCTTTCTTAAGAGGGAGGGCCTCCACATTTGGTTGTGCAGTGCACAGTCCACACAACGCTATGGTAAGAACCTTGATATTCTCCACTGTCTACTGAATAGAGGTTAAACTTTACAGTCTGGCATGCAAGGCTTTCCATGGTCTGGCTTCAGTCTACTTGAATCAGTGAAGATGCTGCTGGGAAACAGATGGCCCACTAAAAGGTTTAACTGAGGAGAATTTAACGATCAAACTATCTACAGAGTGATACGTGGGGTTGAGGGAACCCAACAGGGATGATGAAACACTAATGCAGGAGTTAGCCACAGCAAAGCTATTACTACCCCTCGGCTGAATGGACAGGGAAAGCAGGGGTGAGGTGATAATAGACCCTGGAGAGAACTTGGAGACAAAGAAGAGAGATGGGTAAGTCAGGAGCTGTAACCATAGACCTACCACTGCCAGAACAGCCAGGAGACAGGGAAGGAGCTGGAGAGCTGCACTCTGATCTCAAGCCAGTGCCCACCCACCCTCATTGCTAAACCAACTGGAATCCAGAAGGCAACAGAGTGTGGGTGATGCAGTCCCTAGGGGTCAGCCTCTGCAGGGCAGAAAAGGTTGGAGAATGCCTCTGGAGAATAACCAGCACATTCCTTCCCTCCTTCTGGTCCTGTAAGCCTATGCATTAGGCATTCTGGTTCCTTTTCTTAATGGTGGTTCACATTCCTGAGACTTTGCTCATGTTTATGTCTCAGTCTGGAATGCCCTTCCCACCACCCTCCTATATTTATACATTTGGATTCCTACTCACCCTTGAAATCCCAGCTTAAAAGTAACCTTCTTTTGAAGTCTTCTTTTTATTATTTAAAAAAAATTTTTTAAACATCTTTATTGGAGTATAATTGCTTTACAATGGTGTGTTAGTTTCTGCTTTATAACAAAGTGAACCAGTTATACATATACATATGTCCCCATATCTCTTCCCTCTTGTGTCTCCCTCCCTCCCACCCTCCCTATCCCACCCCTCTACGTGGTCACAGAGCACCAAGCTGATCTCCCTGTGCTATGCGGCTGCTTCCCACTAGCTATCTATTTTACATTTGGTAGTGTATATATGTCCATGCCACGCTCTCACTTCGTCCCAGCTTACCATTCCCCCTCCCCATATCCTCAAGTCCATTCTCTACGTCTGTGTCTTTATTCCTGTCCTGCCCCTAGGTTCATCAGAACCATTTTTTTTTAGATTCCATATATGTATTAGCATACGATATTTGTTTTTCTGTTTCTGACTTACTTCACTCTGTATGACAGACTCTAGGTCCACCCACCTCACTACAAATAACTCAATTTCGTTTCTTTTTATGGCTGAGTAATATTCCATTGTATATATGTGCCACATCTTCTTTATCCATTCACCCGATGATGGGCACTTAGGTTGTTTCCATCTCCGGGCTATTGTAAATAGAGCTGCAGTGAACGTTTTGGTACCTGACTCTTTTTGAATTATGGTTTTCTCAGGGTATATGCCCAGTAGTGGGATTGCTGGGTCATATGGTAGTTCTATTTGTAGTTTTTTAAGGAACCTCCATACTGTTCTCCATAGTGGCTATACCAATTCACATTCCCCCCAGCAGTGCAGGGGGGTTCCCTTTTCTCCACACCCTCTCCAGCATTTATTGTTTCTAGATTTTTTGATGATGGCCGTTCTGACTGGTGTGAGATGATACCTCATTGTAGTTTAGATTTGCATTTCTCTAATGATTAGTGATGTCGAACATCCTTTCATGTGTTTGTTGGCAATCTGTATACCTTCTTTGGAGAAATGTCTATTTAGGTCTTCTGCACATTTTTGGATTGGGTGGTTTGTTTTTTGGATATTGAGCTGCATGAGCTGCTTGTATATTTTGGAGATTAATCCTTTGTCAGTTGCTTCACTTGCAAATATTTTCTCCCATTCTGAGGGTTGTCTTTTGGTCTTGTTTATGGTTTCCTTTGCTGTGCAAAAGCTTTGAAGTTTCATTAGGTCCCATTTGTTTATTTTTGTTTTTATTTCCATTTCTCTAGGAGGTGGGCCAAAAAGGACCTTGCTGTGATTTATGTCACAGAGTGTTCTGCCTATGTTTTCCTCTGAGAGTTTTATAGTGTCTGGCCTTACATTTAGGTCTTTAATGCATTTTATTTTTCTGAGTGGTGTTAGGGAGTGTTCTAATTTCATTCTTTTACATGTAACTGTCCAGTTTTCCCAACACCACTTATTGAAGAGGGTGTCTTTTCTCCATTGTATATTCTTGCCTCCTTTATCAAAAAATAAGGTGACCGTATGTGCATTGGTTTATCTCTGGGCTTTCTATCCTATTCCATTTATCTATATTTCTGTTTTTGTGCCAGTACCATACTGTCTTGATTACTGCAGCTTTGTAGTATAGTCTGAAGTCCAGGAGCCTGATTCCTCCAGCTCCCTTTTGCTTTCTCAAGATTGCTTTAGCTATTCGGGGTCTTTTATTTTTCCACACAAGTTGTGAAATTTTTTGTTCTGGTTCTGTGAAGGATGCCATTGGTAGTTTGATAGGGATTGCTCTGAATCTGTAGATTGCTTTGGTTAGTATACTCATTTTCACAATGTTGATTCTTGCAATCCAAGAATATGGTATATCTCTCCATCTGTTTGTATCATCTTTAATTTCTTTCATCAGTATCTTATAGTTTTCTGCATATAGGTCTTTTGTCTCCTTAGTTAGGTGTATTCCTAGGTATTTTATTCTTTTTGTTGTAGTGGTAAATGGGAGTGTTTCCTTAATTTCACGTTCAGATTTTTCATCAATAGTGTATAAGATTGCAAGGGATTTCTGTGCATTAATTTTGTATCCTGGTACTTTACCAAATTCATTGATTAGCTCTAGTAGTATTCTGGTAGCATCTTCAGGATTTTCTATGTATAGTGTCATGTCATCTGCAAACAGTGATGGCTTTACTTCTTCTTTTCTGATTTGGTTTCCTTTTATTTCCTTTTCTTCTCTGATTGCTGTGGCTGAAACTTCCAAAACTATGTTGAGTAGTAGTGGTGAGAGTGTATAACCTTGACTTATTCCTGATCTTAGAGGAAATGGTTTCACTTTTTCATCATTGAGAATGATGTTGGCTGTGGGTTTGTCATATATGGCCTTTATTATGTTGAGGAAAGTTCCCTCTATGCTTACTTCCTGGACAGTTTTTATCATAAGTGGGTGTTGAATTTTGTCAAAAGCTTTTTCTGCATCTATTGAGATGATCATATGGTTTTTCTCCTTTAATTTGTTAATATGGTGTATCACATTGATTGATTTGCATATATTGAAGAATCCCTGCATTCCTGAGATAAACCTCACTTGATCATGGTGTATGATCCTTTTAATGTGCTGTTGGATTCTGTTTGCTAGTATTTTGTTGAGAATTTTTGCATCTATGTTCATCAGTGTTATTGGCTTGTAGTTTTCTTTTTTTTGTGACATCTTTGTCTGGTTTTGGTATCAGGGTGACGGGAGCCTCGTAGAATGAGTTTGGGAGTGTTCCTCCCTCTGCTATATTTTGGAAGAGTTTGAGAAGGATAGGTTTTAGCTCTTCTTTAAATGTTTGATAGAATTCACCTGTGACGCCATCTGGTCCTGGGCTTTTGTTTGTTGGAAGATTTTTAATCACAGTCTTAATTTCAGTGCTTGTGATTGGTCTGTTCATATTTTCTATTTCTTCCTGGTTCAGTCTCAGAATGTTATGCTTTTCTAAGAATTTGTCCATTTCTTCCAGGTTGTCCATTTTATTGGCATATAGTTTCTTGTAGTATTCTCTCATGATCCTTTGTATTTCTGCAATGTCAGTTGTTACTTCTCTTTCATTTCTAATTCTGTTGATTTGAGTCTTCTCCCTGTTTTTCTTGATGAGTCTGGCTAATGGTTTATCAATTTTGTTTATCTTCTCAAAGAACCAGCTTTTCGTTTTATTGCTATCATTTCCTTCATTTCCTTTTCATTTATTTCTGATCTGATCTTTATCATTTCTTTCCTTTTGCTAACTTTAGGGTTATTTTTGTTCTTCTTTTTCTAATTGCTTTAGGTGTAAGGTTAGGTTGTTTATTTGAGATGTTTCCTGTTTCTGGAGGTAGGACTGTATTGCTATAAACTTCCCTCTTAGAACTGCTTTTGCTGCATCCCATAGGTTTTGGGTCCTCGTGTTTTCAGTGTCATTTGTTTCTAAGTATCTTTTGATTTCCTCTTTGATTTCTACAGTGTAGTAGTGTATTGTTTAACCTCCATGTGTTTGTATTTTTTACAGGTTTTTTCCTGTAATTGCTGTCTAGTCTCATAGCATTGTGGTCAGAAAGATACTTGATACGATTTCAATTTTCTTAAATTTACCAACACTTGATTTGTGACCCAGGATATGATCTATCCTGGAGAGTGTCCCATGAGCACTTGAGACGAAAGTGCATTCCATTGTTTTTGGATGGAATGTCCTGTAAATATCCATTAAGTCCATCTTGTTTACTGTATCATTTATATCTTGTTTGTGTTTTCTTTTTAATTTTCCTTTTGGATGATCTGTCCATTGGTGAAAGTGGGGTGTTAAAGTCCCCTAGTATGATTGTGTTACTGTCAATTTCCCCTTTTATGGCTGTTATTATTTGCCTTATGTATTGAGGTGCTCCTATGTTGGGTGCATAAATATTTACAACTGTTATATCTTCTTCTTGGATTGATCCCTTGATCATTATGTAGTGTCCTTCTTTGTCTCTTATAATAGTCTTTATTTTAAAGTCCATTTTGTCTGATTGCTTCTCCTTTTTTTTTTTTTTTTTTTTTTTTTTTTTTGCGGTACACGGGCCTCTCACCGCTGAGGCCTCTCCCATTGCAGAGCACAGGCTCCGGACACGCAGGCCCAGTGGCCATGGCCCACAGGCCCAGCCGCTCCTTGGCACATGGGATCCTCCTGGACCGGGGCACGAACCCACATCTCCTGCATTGGCAGATGGACCCCCAACCACTGCGCCACCAGGGAAGCCCCTCCAGCTTTCTTTTGATTTCCCTTTGCATGGAATATCTTTTTCCATCCCCTCACTTTCAGTCTGTATGTGTCCATAGGTCTGAAGTGGGTGTCTTGTAGGCAGCATATATATGGGTCTTGTTTTTGTATCCATTCAGCCAGTCTCTGTCTTTTGGTTGGAACATTTATTCCATTTACATTTAAGGTAGTTATCAATATGTATGTTCCTGTACCATTTTCTTAATAGTTTTGGGTTTGTTATTGTAGGTCTTTTCCTCCTCTTGTGTTTCCTGCCTAGAGAAGTTCCATTAGCTTTTGTTGTAAAGCTTGTTTGGTGGTGCTGAATTCTCTTAGCTTTTGCTTGTCTGTAAAGGTTTTAATTTCTCCATCAAATCTGAATGAGATCCTTGCTGGGTAGAGTAATCTTGGTTGTAGGTTTTTTCCTTTCATTACTTTAAATATGTCCTGCCACTCCCTTCTGGCTTGCAGAGTTTCTGCTGAAAGATCAGCTGTTAACCTTATGGGGATTCCCTTGTATGTTATTTGTTGCTTTTCCCTTGCTGCTTTTAATATTTTTTCTTTGTATTTAATTTTTGATAGTTTGATTACTATGTGTCTTGGCATGTTTCTCCTTGGATTTTTCCTGTATGGGACTCTCTGCGCTTACTGGACTTGGCTGACTATTTCCTTTCCCATATTCGGGAAGTTTTCAACTATAATCTCTCCAAATATTTCCTCAGTCCCTTTCTTTTTCTCTTCTTCTTCTGGGACCCCTATAATTTGAATGTTGGCACGTTTAATGTTGTCCCAGAGATCTCTAAGACTGTCCTCAATTCTTTTCATTCTTCTTTCTTTATTCTGTTCTGCAGTAGTTATTTCCACTATTTTTTCTTCCAGGTCACTTATCCATTCTTCTGCCTCAGTTATTCTGCTATTGATTCCTTCTAGAGAATTTTAAATTTCATTTATTGTGTTGTTCATCATTGTTTGTTTGCTCTTTAGTTCTTGGTCCTTTTTAAATGTTTCTTGTATTTTCTCCTTTCTATTTCCAAGATTTTGGATCATCTTTACTATCATTCTGAATTCTTTTTCAGGTAGATGGCTTATTTCCTCTTCATTCATTTGGTCTGGTGAGTTTTTACCTCACTCCTCCATCTGCTGTGTATTTCCTTTTTCTCATCTTGCTTAACTTAATGTATTTGGGGTCTCCTTTTCACAGCCTGCAGGTTCGTAGTTCCCATTGTTTTTGGTGTCTGCCCCCAGTGGCTAAGATTGGTTCAGTGGGTTGTGTAGGCTTCCTGGTGGAGGGGACTGGTGCCTGTGTTCTGGTGGATGAGGCTGGATCTTGCCTTTCTGGTGGGCAGCACTGCATCTGGTCATGTGTTTTTGGGTGTCTGTGACCTTATTATGATTTTAGGCAGCCTTTCTGCTAACGGGTGGGGTTGTGTTTCTGTCTTGCTAGTTGTTTGGCATTGGGTGTCCAGCACTGTAGTTTGCTGGTTGTTGAGTTGAGCTGGGTCTTAGTGTTGAGATGGAGATCTCTGGGAGACCTTTCACCGTTTGATATTACATGGAGCTGGGAGGTCTCAGGTGCACCAATCCTGAGCTCAGCTCTCCCACCTCAGAAGCACAGGCCTGACACCCGGCTGGAGCACCAAGACCCTGTCAGCCACATGGCTTTTGGGAAGTCTGAGGTCTTCTGCCAGCGTTCAGTAGGTGTTCTGTAGGAGTTGTTCCACATGTAGTTGTATTTCTGATGTATTTGTGGGGAGGAAGGTGATCTCCGCATCTTACTCCTCTGCCATCTTGAAGTTCTCCTCTATTTTTTATTTAAAAAATTTTTTACTGGCGTATAGTTGATTTACAATGTTGTGTAAGTTTCAGATGGACAGCAAGGTGAACCTGTTTTACATATACATATATCCACTCTTTTAGATTCTTTTCCCATATAGGCCATTACAGAGTCTTGAGTAGTGTTCCCTGTGCTCTACAGTAGGTTCTTAATAATTATCTATTTTATGTATAGTAGTGTGTATGTGTCAATCCCAATCTTCCAGTTTATCCCTCCCCACCCCTTATCCCCTGGTAGCCACAAGTTTATTTTCTACATCTGAAACTCTATTTCTGTTTGGTAGATAAGTTCTTTTGTAGCCTTTTTTTAGATTCCACATATAATCGATACCATATGATATTTGTCTTTCTCTGTCTAACTTCACTCAGTATGACAATCTCTAGGTCCATCCATGTTGCTGCAATTGGCATTACTTTGTTCTTTTTTTATGGCTGAGTAATATTCCATTGTATATATGTACCACATCTTCTTTATCCTAAATGAATTACTTTTAACAGAACATTTAGAACAGCACTGAAACCTAGTATGAACCATAACAGGGTTACTATATACATATACACATATCTTTGTGTGTGTTAGCTATTAATAAAGTGGGTTTTATTTAATTAATTAATTATTTTTGGCTGTGTTGGGCTTTGTTGAGGCACGTGGGCTTTCTTTTAGTTGTGGCGAGTGGGGGCTCCTCTTCGTTACGTTGCATGGGCTTCTCATTGCGGTGGTCTCTCTTGCTGTGGAGCATGGGCTCTAGGCACACGGGCTTCAGTAGTTATGGCACATGGGCTCAGTAGTTGTGGCTTGCGGGCTCTAGAGCGCAGGCTCACTAGTTGTGGCGCACATGCTTAGTTGCTCCACAGCATGTGGGATCATCCCTGACCAGGGCTCAAACCCATGACCCCTGCATTAGCAGGCAGATTCTTAACCACTGTGCCACCAGGGAAGCCCCTAATAAAGTGTTTTTAAAGTTTAGGATTTAAGAACTCATGTCTTCCCAAAAGAATTAGATGCTTCTGGACACTTCTTCTAACCATTGATTTTGTAGTGGTCATTATTAATTTATCAAAATGTTAAAGAATCCTTCTGCAGAAATGGTAGGCATTACTAAGCAACTGCTATAAGAGGCAACCATATAAATATGAAATTATTAGCCCCTGCATTTCCTTTTCAACTGAGGGAGATGATAAAAAGCACCAGCCACACATTTCTTTCTCATTATATGTAATTAATCCTGAACCATTCAACCACTGGTACTACTATACTCTGCACCTTCTCCCTTTCTCCATCACCAGTCTATGATGATGATTCCTGAAAAGTTTCTGAATATATCCTAGATGAAGCATATAGGCCCCTTTCCCCATTTTAATAGTGGCATGAGGGCCAAAGAAATGGTATTTTTAGAACATGAAGAGGGATAGAAAAGAATGAATAGGTTTGAAAGAGGGTATTGGGACTAGGATAGGATGGAAGGGTCAGTGTAGATTGAGGGTCTTCTAGATGGAAGACAGGATGTGGCTGTAGGGTGCGTGGGTACCATGGGTGCCATTTAGGCTGGATGGTCAAACAGTTAAAGAAGCAGAAGAAAATGCTTTAATTTCCTCCAACTGTTGCTCCCACTAGTGGCTCAAGTACACTAATGAAAATGAAATCAAGTAGCAACTTGGATACATCTCTGGGAAGACCTATGAGTGCCAGAGGTGTGTGCTCACTTTTTCCTTTTCTCCAGAGTTGGCCTACAGATGGTGAAAACAGGTATGATGTCAGGCATCTCCTCTTTCATCTGGACCATGGCATCGACTGGTCACAGTATCTCATTTCTCCATCGTTTGCTGAAGCTATTAATACTTCCCCTGGTTCCTCTTCTGTCAAAGTGCTTAAAGAACACTTAGAGAAATCAGAGAAATATCTGAGAGCAAAATGGTTCTAATTTGTTATTAAAAAGAAATCTCAGGAGTCCCATATTCCCACAGATCCACAAATCATTTGCCCGTATCTCGTCTGACAATATCTAAATTTGTCTACTATCATTCCAGAAGTCTTTTCCACGTGGTGTCCGGGGAACTGATGTGGAATGTAATAAAATTTAGACCTGGGATTTGCTAAAAAGAAACAGGGATGAAACTAGTCTTGTTTTTCTCAAACTTTTACCTCATGTTTAATATGGCCCTTGCTGAGAAACTTGAAAAGCCTCCTAGAGAACTGAGGCTCTTTCAGACCTTTTTGCAACTGCCTTTGGGGTTAGTCCTTAAATTGCAGTGCCCGTGGTGAAAGAAACCTGAGTCACAGGAATGAGTTATAAATAGGCTTTTATCAAAATGCTTCCCATCCAATGGGCAGATCTATAGTGCTGTTTTTGATTGTAAGTTTCTCAATGACTAGAATCCTTTGTTTGTATCCCATTATGGTGAATTATTAATACATCATTACATGGTTTCCATATGCCTGAGCCATTTTTATAGTGCATTGTGACTCTAAACCCCCAAGATGGGCTATAAGGAACCATGTTATGTTTTTTAATACTAGCAGGTACAGCGCTGAGATACAATTAAAGTTTTTATTGTGTGCTGTCCAATAGCAATTGTCCTTCACCTTCCTAATCCCTCTTCATCTAAAATACTTCAATAAATGAAACAGAATATTCCTAAATATTCTCAAATTCCCAAAATAGATTCCAAAATTATACTAAATGGGTGATGAAATTGAAGTTGTTTACACTATCTTTGTTTCCTCTCCTTTATTCAGAATTTTTCTTTTTACTTACTAAATTCGTATTTCATATAACAATTAGTTGCTTCATTCTCCCTATGCAACTTACAGCATTGCATTTAAGGGAAACAGAAATTCTGATTTAATGTGATTAGACTGTCCAATAGAATAAATTCTGAAGGGCTTTTACTTTCTTAGTGTTTAGTTTACTTGATATTGCTGCAAATTAGGCACTGTAAAACACATGGCTTAGATTTGTCACATCCTAAAAATCTAAATTTCATAATGGTCAGATTACTGTTCAAGTGACCTTCAATGTGATATCTGCCTCCCTCTTATAGCTCTAAAGATATAATAACTCAATTACCTGATAAAATTGGCCATTCTGCACCTTTCTTTAAATGATACACTTTAATTATTATCTTAAAGAATAATATTATTATAATAATTTCCATTCCAATGTCTTTAAAAAGTAAGCATATGATAAAAAATTAGCAGTACAGAGGAGCACCAGTTGAAAAGTTTTCATCTATGTTAGTCACCTTGGGCTGCCATAACAAAATACCACACAGTGGGTGGCTTAAACAACAGAATTTTATCTTCTTACAGTTCTGGAGGCTAAAAGTCTAAGATTGAAGTGCTGTCAGATTCCGTTTCTGGTATGGGCTCTCTTTCTGGCTTGCAAATGGCCATCTTCTCACTCTGTCCTCCCATGAACTTTTCTCTGTGTGCACAAGAATGAGAGCGAGCTGTGGTGTCTCTTCTTCTTATAAGGACACCAGTCCAATGGGATTACGCCCTTACCCTTATGACTGTATTTAACATTAATTACCTCCAAAAAGGTCCTATTCCAAATACAGTTATGTTGGGGGTTAGGGCTTCAACATATGAATCTGGGAGGACTCAATTCAGCCCCTAACAGTACTCAATCCCTAGTCCCAATCCCTAGAAAACTACTTTTAGCCATTTTCTGATTTTAGTTCTTCTGGTGGTTGTTATTGTATTACTATTATATACTTAGGTACCTGTTACTCGAACTAAAGATATTTAGACAATGTATCTTTTGTCTGCACATAAGGGAGATTAGGAAATTAGTTAATTTAGCATAATCTCCTAACTTTCAGCCTTAAAATTTGGAGGCTGGTATTAATTTTAAGTTTTTCAGTTGGTCAACTTTATAACCTTAGAAAACAAACTTCTATTTCTTATTCTGTTAACTGTGGGCAGTCTTCCCTCCCTCCACACTGTGTAAGATAGGGAATTAGCTCCTTTATCATGTCCTGCTCCTCTCCCTTCCCCCTCCCCCTCCTGACTTTTGTCAGCAGTACCATTACTTTGACGTGTCAAGGCTTGTAATATTTATATTCTATTGGTAAATATGTGAGCCATATAATTTGATTTTTAAAATGTTTAGAGAATTATGACACACAAATATTATTAACTGTGAAACCAGGAGTGTGTTGCGATTCATTGAAAAGGAAATTACATCATATCTGAGGTACAACTTCGAGTAATTTTTCAGATGGGATATATAGGTAGTGTTAGAAAATGACGCTTCTGCAAATATAAAATAAACATTTTTTTCAAAGGTTTTACTCAACTTAAATGTTGATGAAGATATTAGCAAATTGTTAAAATTGGTCCAAAAAAAAGCACTTAAGAAGCTAAGTATCTATAAGCAATTTTAAGTGTTAGGTTAAAACTGCTGCGTTAGATACAAAACTGGTTAATATCCAATGGGGCCACAAACCATGCAGAAGTTAGTTGAATCTCTATCAGATCAAAATCATTTGCACAAGTTAACCTCTGTCCTTACCAAGTTGTAAAATAGCCTGAACAGTAGGAAGTCAAGCCCAATACTGCACTGAAAACACACCAAAAAAAGTTATCTTTTTGCTTATTTCCAAGTGTTGGATAATTTATCTGAAATAAGTAAACTTTCCAAGTACTTGTAATATGAACATGTTATTATTTTGCCCTTCCACTTGGATGCACATATGGCTAGGTATAGTATCCTGGATTTAAATAATTTTTCCCACAACATTGAAAGTGTTGTTCCATTGACCTCTAGTATACAATTTGTTAACTTGAATTAAAGGTCACTCTGCTCGTTAATTCTTTATAATACCTGATGTTTTTCTCTCTTGATTCGCTCTCAAACATTTTAGATCTGACATTTTATATGGACTGTTCTACACATGAGTCTTTTTCATTCACCCCCCGCCCCCTTAGTACTAAGGAGACACTGTCAATCTTTATTAGTTCAAGAAAGTTTCTTCCTTCTGTTGCTCTGGTATTATTACATTTTCTACATTTTCTCTAAAACTCCTATTAGACTTATGTTGGACTTTGAGACTAATCCTCTGTATCTTTCAACTTTTGTCAGATATTTCACGTCTTTATTTATTTGTTCATTTTAGATTTCCTCTGCTTTAACTCCTAGTCCTTCTATTAAAGCTCTTGGCTTTGGCAAAATCCCATTTAAATTTGCCAAAACTCCTCCTCATTTTTGATTATTACTTTTTAAAAAAACAACAGTAGCTTGCTATTGTTTTGGGGCCCAGTATTTTCTCAAATTTCTCTGATGTTATCAATTACAAATTTAAAAATAATACTGTGTTTCTGAACTGTCTTTTCTAGGGAAATGTTCTCTTTGTTCAATTTGGTCTTTTTTTGGGCTATTGATATGCAGTTCATCTTTCTCAAATGTCTGATAATTATTGTGGTTCACTTTTATTTTTGAATAAAGGATGAGAATGGTTAATGTCAGCTGATGGTGTAGATCTTTCTCCCCCAGGATGCCTTTCCCTGACTGGACACTGATGTTGATGCGTCTGTGTCAATGACCAGGCTTCTCTTTATGATGTGAGGGCAGGAAGGCGGCCAGTGGGCTAGGTTCCCTGCTTCCTGCCCCCTGCCCCAGACCAGGGACCTAGCCCTATCTACACTGAACATTCACTTTCTTTAAGATAAGTTTCTTGATTTCAACCTGGGGCAAACACTGAATGTGTCAGTTGTTCTAACTAAATGGAGTGCGAGGGGATGGAAGGGGCCAGGTGAGATGGACTCGCAGTTAATTACATAGTTAGCCTCTCAGTCTTGTGACCTTCAGGCTTAGGGGTCTCTTAAGACTCTGCAAGGAAGAACACATCCTTCCACAGCTACAGCCTTATCCTGTATGTTCTAGGCTGTGGCCTTCTCCACTCTAAGTTATCCACCAACTCAAGGCCAGAAACTTTCCATCTTTCAGAAAGTCATCAAAGACTTGGGTGTGTTGTTGGTACCATTTCTCCTGTTTACAATACAGTTTTGGCTTGATCCCATTTTATATTTTCTCACTGTCATTTCAGTGGAATTTGAAAAAGGAAGATTGATAGATGCCAGAACTCATCCATCACTTTGAGCTGGAACTCTATATCTTTTGAAGTAGAACGTATTGCTACCAAGTTTTTCTTGTCCCTTTAGGTATTCAGAATGAATGAGAATCACACCACTGTGTTATGATACAGTTTTTTTCTCCAAAACCTTCAAGCAGTGAGGAGTATTTGTTCTCAAACTGTTATTGTTTTTTAATTCTTATGATTCCAGTTTCATCTTCTTGCCCTCACTTTTACTTCATTGCCCCTCTCATGGTGCTGCCTTGTAATAGACTCTCTTTTTCTAATCATCTGCTTCTGATATGCAGCAGATTATCCATAGAGCAAGAGTCAAACTTTGAGGGTTTCTTGAGAGACACTCCTTTGAGCAACATGCTTAAATTTTAGGGCATGAATTTTTGTGACATCTATTGTGACTGACTTGAGGCTGTTTGTCCTCACTGATTTGGGTCTATCTTTAGATAGTTGAAATCTTTAGATAGTTGCCAGATAAAGTGAACTCTGACCAGGTCTTGTAGATTTATTATCTTCATTAGAGTACTATATAAATCCCTAGTGTCAACACCAATTGTTTTTTTTCTCTTAGATATCATTGCCTCTCAATGAATCATAATTCATTTTACCATGAGTAAATTTTTTCACATAAAGACCATTTACAACCAAGATACAATATTATACTTATTAGTAGTCAATAATTTATTTATTAATATGGATTTATTAGCCAATGTGCCAACTTTTTTCCTGTCTTTAGTTTTAACACATATAATAATAACTCTAAAGAAGCTCACAAATTACAAAAAGCAATACTTTAGGACTCAGCATAGTCATTTCATAGGAAGAAAATGTTTCAAATGCAAATTTTAGCAACAATTCTGTAGAAGTTACTTTTCTAGGACTGTTTCCAAAGCATTATTTCAACTACTCAAGATAAAACACATTATTTATCAGGATGTGGTATTTCAAAATGTTACAGATGAGAAATACATGTCAAAGGTAACACATTTGTTTAATTTCATTTGTTACAAGTGAACTGGTGGATTAGTCATGATTTTAGGTGTGTGTAATATTTCTACTAAGACATCTAATCCACGTCTCACTGATAATCAGGAATGGGTATGGCTATTGAGAGAATCCAGCTAAGTCAGGGTCACCATCTCTGGGGACCCACTGGGCCCACTTGCCCCACTCCATAGACTTAACACAAGCTTTTAATTCATGCTGTGGTTTTAATGCACAGTGTGGTTCATGAGCACTGAGAAGCAAATGCCATCTCTCTTTGGGATGAAATTAAGGGACTGTCTTGACAGATAACCTGGAGAATTCATCTATAGATAAAAATCCTGACCATATTAAGTAAGGGAGCACTGTTAGGGAATAAAGATTTTATGTCCAGTGGTCAACAAGGTTGGAAAGAGCTGGCAGTTTCAGAGAGAAGAAACCTCTCTTTAGTACTGTATTGTGGGTCAGAAAAGGCTAAGTAAAGAAACCAATCCCTGAAGACAAGTTAAATGTTTCAAGTGAACCTGCACAGTGAAGTAGTAACTCTAAATAACAAGCATTTGCAAAACCACCCTAACCTTAATTCTACTGTGTGAATATCAATCTGGTTTTGGCCTGCTAATTATAGCTGTGTAGATCTAATAATTAGATGAGTGGTTCAGAGTCAACCCAATATGGTCACTCAATAGAATTTCTGGTTCAGACATCATAACAAAAATGAAACAAAGAAAAAATTTCTTGGGTCATATGTCTAGGCTCCAAAGAGAAGGAGATGGCAGCTCTACAAGATAGGAAAAACAGATTGTGCTTCCTTATTGTTTTTCTTTCTCTTTGTCATGGCAACCTATGTTTTGAGGGAAAGGGATATACATGGGGTTTTAAAACTGGAAGAGGCCATCAAGCTCCTTCATTTCTACAGACTTTAGAAGCCCAGTAATTTGCCCAAGACCCAATAGTAAACTAGTGTCCAGCCTGCTTTATTAATCAGTGGGAGATCTAGTGTGCCCCGCTCCTAATTCCCACTTGTCACTATTTATAAGTACTTTCTAGAGTTCACATCTTTAATGCCAGAAGACTGGCCGAGAAGAGTTAATTCTTAGTTTGCTCAGCCACAACAGCTGAAATCTTGCCAGTTTTTCCAGGCAACAGTTGGGTCACATCAGGTAGATTCTTTTGCAGAGATGATTAAGTTTCAGAGTCTGAAAAAACAACTCAAATCTACACCTTCCCCCTCCTTCATGTGTCAAAATAGCTGTTCCTTGCAAGATGTTTTGCTTGACTTTTCAGTTTCTAGGGACTCAAATTCTCTTGGGTTGTATCAGGGAACATGAAGTGGAACTAAACCAACATGGGGCCAGTTTTATCTTGTGGTCACCAACCAAGTTAATAGCATTTGCCATTTGCTGAATCTTTAGTATGAAATGCCATATGAAAGTGAGAAAGCTCAATGTCAACATGGCTCAGTTGATATTTATTAAGCATTTTATACAATGTCATCACTGCACTTAGCATCCAGCAACTCTTCCAGAAAGTATACATTACTTTGATATCACCTGGGATTCAGACATGTCGGTAGCCTCTCTTCCTTCTTGGAGGCAATGATTAGGTTAATGCTAGTCCCTCTCCAGAGCTGAACACTACCTGCCTGCAGGTTGGGTCAACTGTGTGTTGTGTCAGTGGTTGGAATGCATGCTCAAGAAACCAGCCCAAGTCCCCCTACCACTTACAAAGCTGTTTGCTTATACTCTTTTGAGATTTGGTCCTGCTTATTTGGGGTTAGATGGGAGTTTTCAAGCAGTTCATAGTTGTCCTGCATGTTGGGGAGACTTTGCCCCATGTCTTGGGTAACCTTTTGGACCTGAATACCGGTGCTGTTCTTTGCAGAAATTCTCTGACCCCGGTATGCCTGAGCCTGACGTTTACAGATACCGAACTTGCTGAGCAGGATAAACACATCCCTCTGGAAGGCTTTGGTGAAAATGGCATAGAGGAATGGATTGGCACAGGAGTTAAGTGGGTAGAAGAGAACCAGCAAGATTTTGGAGTTGGTAACGGTGATGAGAGGCTTGTTCATAAGTGCTGACAGAGCATAGAATGAGATTGGGGCCATGCACATGAAGTCAGTGAAGATCAACACAGCCATCCTTTTGGCAATTTTGGTGTCTTTGTCCCCCGGGTTGTACTGGGGATTCCGGACTGTGATGTAGATCTTCACGTAACAGGAGCAGACGATGATAAAGGCAACTATGTTGAGCAACAGAACAAGGATAATATACGCCAGGGCAAGAGGAGTCTCGGTGTCCATGGGCAGGCAGATACTGACCTTAGCATAGCTGCTTATTCCCACCAAAGGGAGCAGGGCGAGCAAGAAGCAGCAAACCCAGCCCCCAACCATGATGGCGTAGGCGTGCCTGAGGCGGATCTTGCGGTCCAGGCGCATGGCGAAGGTGATGGCGTACCAGCGCTCCAGGGTGATGACTGTCAGTGTGTACACTGACAATTCGCTGGCAAAGACGGTGAAGAAACCAGCTGTGTTGCACCCAGGGCCTGTCTGCCAGTCGATGGCGTGGTTGTAGTACTCAGACTGCGTGTAGAGGTCTACGGAGGCTATGAGGAGCAGGTACATCCCCATGCAGAAATCTGCGAAGGCCAAGTTGCACATGAGAAAGCGTGGGACAGTCAGTTTGTAGTGGCTCGTGAGGAGGATGACCAGGACAAAGACATTGCCCAGGAGAGCCAGCAGACTAACAAACCACACCACGATTCTCAGGAATTTGTAGCCCATTATGTCTTCACAGGGGTTGAACTCATCCGACCTGGGGGTACACACCATGTCTTCACTGCCCCCACACACAGTGTAGTCATAATGGCTGTCAAAGGCCTGTAGGGTCTCTTCCTGGGGGTTTTTGAGCTCTTGGCCAAAACCAATGATCTCATCCTCTTGTTCTTCTAAGAAGACGTAATAATGAGAGTTGCTGTGGGTATCCTGGAACTTGGAGTTTTCCTTGTACCCAGCGCTGCCGTCACCCGGATCCTCTTCATATTCTTGTTCGAAGGGACCATTTAAAGCTTTCACAGATTTTCTCTGACGCAGGCTCCGAATACTGCTCTCATTACACATTAAAGACTCAAGGATTCTGCAAGGCAGTAGATATACGTCACCACTTGCTGAAAACCCTCTAATAGTCCCCACAACACTTAGCAAAATATGCAAACTACTTCGTATGATATACATGATCCTGTGAGATTCTACATGATCTGGTCAGGCCTGTCTCTCCTATGTCATTTCCTATAACCCTCCCCTCTCCAAGTGTGATCCACTGACATTGGTCCTTATTTCTCATCTGCAACCAGTTCAAGAAAAGCAGTGACTTAAAAAAAAAAAAAAAAAAAGTATGGATGCTAGAGCCAGTCTGCCTAGGTTAGGATCTGATTCTACTATTTACTGGCTGTTTCATCTTGGGTAGGTCTATGAACATTGGTTTATTCGTTTGTAGGATGGGATAGGGAGAGTATTTCATTTTGGATTGTTAAAGGATTAGATGAGTTTATCATTTTGAAGTTCTTATGACAGCACCTGGAACATTGTTAGTGCCATGTATATTTTGGTTACTAATATTATTCCTCTTCAGAGCTTTAGAATTCCATGTTCCCTTTGCCTGAAAAACTCATGGCTGCCTCTACTCATTATTCAGTTTTAAACTCAGATTTTCTTTCCTCAGAAGAGGCTTCCTTCGTCTTCTTTAATAAATTGCCTGAGCCTTGTGTTTATTTTCTTCACAGCACTATCTAATATCTTCTTATTTGTTTGCCTGTTTCTTTTCTGACTTCCCATTCTAGAACGTAAACAATATGCAAGAAGGCTCTTGCTGTGGATAGGACAGTGCCAGGCACATAACAGGTGCTCAATAAATATTTATTGAACAAATGAATAAATGGACACTATTGTGCAGACATGCTTATGGAAGTAAGATTTAGTGTTTCACTAGCTCTCCACACTGATATCAAAAGGGATTCTTTTTTTTTTTTTGGCCACGCCACATGGCATGCAGGATCTTAGTTCCTCCACCAGGGATCGAACCAGTGCCTACTGCAGTGGAAGCACAGAGTCTTAACCCCTGGACCACCAGGGAATTCCCCAAATGGGATTCTTTAACTGGATTTAGCTGCTGAGCAGATTCATCTATTGAGCTCTGCTTAAAATGCCCGGTGGACTGCCTATTCCAACCTGTTTGGAGGTTGACGAGAAATCTGGATCCTGCCCTCAGGGTCCACTCTAGCCTCCCACCCGTCCCTGGTCCCTTTTCTGCTCAGGGCTGGCTGACACCGTCCCCCTTATCCCACTCCTAGTTTTCTGCAGCTGTTATGCCCGCATTAGCTTTCTTTGCACAGCTGTTCAACTTTCCTGTTTGCTTCTATCCCCACAGCTAGATCCCAACTTATTTACAACTGCTAGTCTGAGTGCAGGAAGTCAACGCACAGATATTATATAGAAACCAAGAGGGAGTGAATAAGAGATAAATGAAGAACAGACACAAAAGGGGAAATGATGCAGAGTGAAACTGTAGGTGAAGACAAGATTCAGAGAGAGCATGGGAGAAAAAGAAGGCCATCCCTCTTTTGCAGCTTCACAAGCAGCCTGTTAATAAAATAATACATATTATGAGAACTTAAATTCCAGGTCATGGTGATAGGTGTTTTCTACTCAGTTTCTCATTTGCTCTTCTCAAAACCTCTGTAAATGGTAGCATTACGATCTCCCTTCACAAAGGCTCAGGGAGGTTAAGTGAGTAGGGTGGGATAACACAGCTAGGAAGTGGCAAAGCTGGGACACAAACCCAGGTGACTACAAAGCCCACACTGTAACCAGGGAGCTGTGACATTTGCAAGGCCTGAACTGACCAGGTAATCCAATTGCTTGTGTTGTTCCTAAGTTCGTCCTCATAGTTGTGGCACCTAATATGGGTTGGGTCTGGAGGCCAGAAATCATGTCGTGTAACCTCTACAAGATTCTGCATGATCTGGTTATTCCTGCCTCTCCTACATCATCACCTAAAATCCCTCCCTCCCCTGCTGTGATCCAGCGACACAGGCCTTATTTCTTATCTGCAACCACTTTCGGTCTGCAGTCACTGTGTCCCATGAACTCCATGTCTCTGACGGATGTTTCCAAATTCTTCTCCACCTGGTTTTCAAACCACAGAGCTTCTTCCTCAAACCCAGAAATTAATTCAACTTCCACCAAAGCCTTTTGTCACTTATTCCAGACACTGCCACTTACCCTCTGATTTTCTTCTGATTCTTAAAAGCACAGCAGTGGCTCGGATAAGAAAGGTCAGCCCGTGTGAGATGAAGGAAACTCAAGGAAAGTGGAAGTTTCTTTAGAGTCCAAGTGTTTCTTGCTGTCAATTCCTTCAGGTGTTCCAGGCCTTTGGATGGCAGGGCAGTAACACTGGTATGAGAGACATCCCTGGGAGGGAGAGAACAGTGATACAGAGAGATGGTGAGCAGCCAGGGCCTTCCAGTTCTTGGTCAGAAAGACAGACAGGCCTGAGATTAATGGGGACATGACACGATGCTTTCTGCTGTAGAATATGCACTCTGAGTTATTACACACAGCCACTGGTCTAAGGATGGATATTATGCTTCTAAGTTGGTATGTTGCAAGGGACTTCCATTTTTATTGTTTAGAACTCCAAGATCTATCAGTACGAATAATACATAGTTCAGCAGACATTTTGTTTTACCCATTACTATACACACAAACTCTTGGAATCAGAGATGGATGTCAATTTTACTCTGAAAAACTACATCATATAACTACTAAATGGTCTCAAGAGGCAAGAGAAATAAATTTGAACAGGCTCAGAGGGGCCTAAATTGCTCCCAGTCTCTGTGGGGGCTAGGGTTTTGGGATTGAGAAAGTGTTCATCGATATGGATCAATACCAGTATCATGAAAATCTTCTAATGACGCAGAACTTGGGAGTCATAACCAGTTACATGGTGACTTCATGACTCAGGACAATCTCGCCACAGATTCTTTAGAAGGCTCTAAATGTATTCCGGGAAAGAAAACTCCAGTATTTATATTAACAATTTGAAATGAGATTCAGATTGAGGTGGTGAGGCTGGGGACAGTGTAGACATAAGTATCAGTTACTAAAGTAGAATTAATTCATGGCTTTTAGTGTGACATTTTCTGCTCTTTTCTCAGTCCCACAGAATCCAGGTTACGCATCTTGCTCCATCATTTTTACTTGTGTTGAGTAACAGCCTGAATAAGACCATAAATATTTAAACTAACATCTCTCTTATTTTATATTTTATCAATTGAATTAAATTGACCTTCATTAAATACTCCTTTTTTTTGCAATCATATTTTTAATGTTTCATGTAATTAGTAATGACTGATTAGCAAATGAATTCCAGTATTTTCAACTTCTACTCCACATTATTGTAATTGGACTTAGCTGGGATTTACATTCTCAGGGTTCAAGGATGCTAGAACTTGCAACTTGCTTTTTATAAACAGGAAGCTTGAGTATTAACCCCATTCACTCCAGAACTGTGATTATTGGGGGGAGGGTGTCATGTTCACTATTTTGTTTTATATTTAATTTAAAAATTCCATATTTCAGCATTTCCCAAACTTGCCTGGGGGTAATAATTACCCTTGGTGCTTGTTACTGTATGATCCCCAGGTGATTTTTAACATTAAGCAAGTACATTTGGAAAACTGGCCTAAATGAATAACTTTGTGGTTAGTGAGAGAGTTGAGGAATTAAGCCCAGCTGTGAGGTAAATGAGGCTGGACTTTGCTCTCCTGCCTCATCTTCCTTTGGATGCATCTCTTTCTCTTTTAGCCGTGTGTTGTCACGGTGTGGCCATCTTTATGTCTCCGGTTTTCTGGAGGCCACTTGCGTGTCTCTTTTCTGTCAGTGAAACAAGAGAGCATCTCTTGGCTCCTTTTTACTGCTTTGCTGTCTGTTGGATACACTGATTGTGTGTATTCATCTGAAAGATGAAGTTTATCCTTCCAAGTAGTACGTTTGCATTTTAATAGATATTTCTTTTTTTTTTACCCTTCCCCCTCCCCGTATCCTCAAGTCCATTCTCTAGTAGGTCTGTGTCTTTAAATAGATATTTCTTGAGAAAACACTTTAGTAACCATTCCTGTTACTGCATGACAAAATACCCCCAAACTAAATGGCATCAAACAACAATCTTTTTATTACAAGCATAGCTTTTGTGGGCCAGGAATTTGAACAGGGCACGGAGGGGATGGTTTGTGTCTGCTCTGTGCTGTCTGGGACTCAGCCGGGAAGACTTGAAGGTTAGGACAGCTCAGTGGCTGGGGGCTGGGATTATCATCAGGCTCCTTCATATCTTCAGGTCTCTGGAGTCTTTGAACATAGATCCAGGTGCAGCAACCCCTCCAGGAACTCGTTAGCAATCTGCGGGGGAGGAATTTACTCCCTGATTTGTCTGAGTGTCTGCAATGAGCGTTTCCCAGGTAGCCTCCAGTTGGGTCCTGGTGGGGCTGAATTGGGAAGGCGTTTTTGGAAAATGTGTCTAAACTTTGTGATGGAAACATCTGTAACATAATTGGTACTTGGCATATAGTAGGTGTTCAATGTTAATGCCCTCCTTGCCACAATCTGGAGTTTAAGCTCAAGTCAGAAGCAAGGAACCAAGCAAATACAGCTCCAGCCCAGATCTTGGCTTATATAGTCAACTGCTTATTTGACATTTCCATATGGATTTTTCACAGGCATCTCCAACTTGACAGATCCATCCTAAATTTAGCTTCTAATCCCCCACCCTGACACCAACCTGCTCCTCGTCCATTTAATCTAGCAAAATACAGGGATTTGAACTCCAGAAGAGCTTGTATTTGCATCTCTAACGGAAGCTCTCTGGTTCAAGCTAACAGCATCTCTTGCTGTGGCAGTTTTCTTGTCAGCTCTTACTCCCTTTCAGTCCATTCTCCACACACCAGTAGAGGAGTCATAACATATGGGTCGAGCAAGGTCATTCTCCTGCTCAAAACCTTGCAGTGACTTCCTAATGTACATGAATAACATCTACTCTTCAAACCATGCTTGTCAAGGCCCTGCAGATCTGGCCCTTGCCTTCCTCTCCAACGTCATCTCAGGGCCATAGACTGCTTACAGCCCAAATTAGAATCTATCTGGAGCTGTCTCACTCCCCACTGGCATGAGCCACTTGATGTAGCTCTAAGTATCCACTAAGCCTACTGCTCCTAGTGCTCTGAGGTACGGCCCTCTCCTGATGTAAGGCTGCTGCACTGGTGCTACTTCAGCCCTTACAGAGTCAAGCAAGGGGAACAACGGCTTCCCCTCCAACCCCCCCTTTTAAAAAAATTTAACCTCTGTTGCGGAGGTCTACAGTTTTAATCAGACAGCTCTGAGTGTTGCAGAAAGGAAGGTAGGAGCTCCTATACTTCCCAGTGGATGTAGCACTGCCTCTCTTTTCAAAATAACTCAATGGAATGATTCTTCCCTCTAAACCTGCTGGTATTTCTTTATTTCCTGCCCACCAAGTGCCATCTTCCAGGGCTTATGTCCTTGTGGATTTTCTCTTGTCCTTGTTCAGTATTCATGCCATGAATGGTTACAGTAAAATGCAATTGAGCTAGACCCCCAATCAGATTTCAGCTCTGCTGTGTATGGGTCTACAGTGTCATGGTTCTCATATAACTACCACCTTAGTTTAGGTCTGAATTACATTTCAACTGAGTTTTGCAAAAACTGCTTGACTCGTCTCCCAGAAAGTGTCTACTAATTCTGCCTTCAGACTTAGGACAGGATGTTCTTTCTAAAACTTGGAAGGAACAAGTTTTGTTGCTTTCCAGCTTGAAACCCATGGTTCCTCCAATGTCTACAGTTCACGCTTCTCTAAGTCTCTGCCCTCTCTCCAGCGCAAGTCTCTTCCTGAATTCTGTGTTGTCTTCTTTCTTGATTTTCTCCTTCATTCCACTGGAGTACATTTTCTTCCTTCCTTCCTTCCTTCCTTCCTTCCTTCCTTCCTTCCTCTCTCTCTCTCTCTCTCTCTCTCTCTCTCTCTCTTTCTCTTTTTCT
>NW_006798403.1:455705-481281 GCF_000442215.2 Lipotes vexillifer | reverse complement strand
CTCTCTCTCTCTCTCTCTCTCTCTCTCTCTCTCTCTCTCTCTCTCTCTCCTTCTTTCTTTCTTTTCTTCCTTCCTTCCTTTCTTTCTTTCTTTTTCTTTTCCCGGCTTACAAGACCTTAGTTACCTCACCAGGGATTGAACCCGCGCCCTCGGTGGTGAAAGTGCAGAGTCCAAACCACTGGACCACCAGGGAATTCCCTGGAGTACATTTCCAAGCAATTTTTTGGAGGTCATATATGCAAGATATTTTCTGAGTCCTTGTATGACTGAAAATGACTTTTTTCCCTACTCTTGTATTCAATTGACACTTTATCTGGCTATAAATTTTAGGTTGCAAATCACTTTTCTTCAGAATTCTAAAGGCTTTACTCTATTGAATTCTAGCACCCAGTGTTGCTTTTGCTAAGTACGGTGCCATTCAGGTTCTTATTCTTTGGTCATTTTTTTTTAACATCTTTATAGGGGTATAATTGCTTTACAATGGTGTGTTAGTTTCTGCCGTATAACGAAGTGAATCAGCTATCAGTATACATATATCTCCATATCCCTCCCTCTTGCATCTCCCTCCCACCCTCCCTATCCCACCCCTCTAGGTGGTCACAAAGCACCGAGCTGATCTCCCTGTGCTATGCAGCTGCTTCCCACTAGCTATCTACTTTACATTTGGTAGTGTATATATGTCCATGCCACTCTCTCACTTCGTCCCAGCTTACCCTTCCCCCTCCTCGTGTCCTCAAGTCCATTCTCTACCTCTGTGTCTTTATTCCTGTCCTGCCCCTAGGTTCTTCAGAACAATTTTTCTTTTAGATTCCATATATTCTTTGGTCATTGATGTGATTTTACTCTCTGACAGCTTTTATAGCCTTCTCTCTCTCTCAGCTTTATTGAGATATAATTGACATATATTACGTTCAAGGTGTACAACATGATGATTTGAGATATGTATATATTGTGAAATAATTATATGGCCTTCTCTTCCCTGGTGTGAGATTTCATGAAAGTGTGCCTTGATATAGATATAGATCTTTTTTCATTTATTGTGCTGGACGCTGGGATAGAGGGGTCCCTTCAATCTGGAGACCTGTGCTCTTCACCTGTAAGACAATTTTTGGTATTGTTTCCAGGATAACTTGTGCCTTGGAATAACACAATAACTTGAGTTTCTTTCCTGGAATTCCTGGTAAGTGGAAAAGGACCATCCTGGAACCATCAGACATATCTCCATCTTTTCTTATAATTTCCTGCTATTATTTTTATTGAATCTTCTGGTAAAATTCCTTGACTGTATCTGCCATCTCTTCTATTGAATTAAAAAAATTAATTAAAACAATGTCCAACTTTATTGAGGTATAATTGACAAAAATTGTCATGTTCTGATACATGTATACACTGTGAAATGATTACCACAATCAAGCTAATTAACATATCCATCACCTCACACAGATGTAATTTTTTGTGTGTGGTGAGAACACTTAAGATTTACTCTCTTAGCAAATTTCAAGTATGCGATACAGTATTAACTATAGTCACCATGCTGTGTATTAGAGAGTCAGAACTTAACACTGCATAACTGAAACTTTGTACCTCTTGACCAACATTTTCCTATTTCCCTCATCCCCCATCCCCTGGCAACCACCATTCTACTGTTATTATGAATTCAACTTTTTTAGATTCCACATATAAGAGGAATCATGCACTATTTGTCTTTCTGTGCCTGGGTTTGAATTTTTTAATTTTAGCTTGATGAGAGCTGGGACTCTGCCTGTTCTGTTTATCGCTATATTTTTCGCACACAGATTGGTGCTTAGAAGACAGAAGGCTCTGAATATATACTTGTCAAATACATTTTTAAAGAGTGCTTTCCTGTTTTATCTTCCTTTTTTATAACATGTTTGAGGACGCACACACACAGCTAGGAGCATGAGTTTTCAATTCAGACTATCTGGACTTGTATTTTGGCTTCCCCACTTACTATCAGTTACTTAACTTTTTTTTTTTGCGGTACACGGGCCTCTCACTGTTTGTGGCCTTTCCCGTTGCAGAGCACAGGCTCCGGACGCGCAGGCTCAGTGGCCATGGCTCATGGGCCCAGCCGCTCCACAGCATGTGGGATCTTCCCGGACCGGGGCATGAACCCGTGTCCCCTGCATCGGCAGGCAGAATCTCAACCACTGCGCCACCAGGGAAGCCCAGTTACTTAACTTTTTGTGCCTCAGTTTCCTCATCTTGAACAGTAACTGACAGTGTGTTGTCAATGAATATTAGCCATTATTATCATTACTGTTATAGGGATAAAACATCTCAGATTTATCTCAGGTCACTAATTGTTGCTTTGTAAAAAGTTCTTTTCTGTTCTCTTTAACGTCTTTGGTTCCTCCAGGCTCATCCCCCTCCCCACCCCCACCCCCCATTTGTTTTTCTTGGTTTTGAGCTTTCATTTTAGAAGCATTCTTTGGCTTGTGTTCCTTGGTGTCCCATTCAAGAATGTGAAGAATGAGGCACTGAAAATCTGATAGGGAGCTTGCCTACCAGTAGACTGTGCTTTAGGGCAGTTCTGTGGGGAGATGGCCATTATGCTGTTGAACCCTAAAATGCCAATGTGGAGGTCTTCTTTGTTTTAGAGTTTTTCAACTTCTTCGGAAAAAAGACTTCAGTCTCCAGCTTAGAGGGGAGGTACTTGGCTGTTGGTGTTTTGCATGAATGGGGTGGAGGGTTACCATTTCCAGACAGAGACCTTCAATTAACCCTTTTGTTTTTAGCCTCACATCTCTTGCCACATGTCACATCCATCACTGCTAAATCTCATACCCTTCAGAGATTCTGCAGGGCAAGGAAGTTGCCTCTGAATATATGCTCCGTGTGGGTTTTGCCTCCTTTTTTCCCCCCAGAATTCTGTAGCTCTCCAGACCATCCATTTGCCCTCACCCGTCTTCTTTGTCCTTGTTGATTTATGTACATTAAAATTTTCTTTCCCATCTTTTAAGAGGGATCTCGGGAGGGAGAAGAAATAAAGGCTTAAGTTCAATGCATCATCTTTGACTTTTAATCACTACTCCATTTAGCATGTAGAAGTGTGCAAGAGCTGAGAATGAATACTTGTTGAGTGCTGAGCCACACTGGACAATCTCCAAATCTGGAGTTGATGGAGAAAGAGCCTCAGTCTGAAGAAATCCTCAGACTTAACAAGGCAGGGATCATTTTAAGTTATTTGAAGCTGTATCTTTTCACATTCATCTAAAATTTTATTTGACCACTTTGAATCCAGAATTACCTAATAGTGTATCTTTCCTAAAATAAATCCTTCAAAATATAGTTTAATTTTTAAATTTTGGTTTTGAAGTGATAAGAATATGGAGAGTAGCTATCAGCTGTTAAAGGACCTGAATTCCTTTGTGAATGCAGCCATATCGAATGAAGCCTACTAGCTGGAGGGCCTCCCTCTCTCTTACTTACTCTGGCACTTTCCACAAGGAGCTCATCAAGTGATGGGCACTGAACTTCAAGAGAATTTGTCTCTAGCAAGTATTTGCTCACAAAACAGAATGCAGCTGAGCTGAGCCTGGCAGACAGTTTGAAGTCTAATTGCCTAGGTCATGGGAACCATCTCAAGTTAAGTGTCTAATGAAAGTAACGGGACCTGAATTTGGAGAGAGTGAGGCCTGCAGGGTTATATACTGGGCAAGAATATCACCAAATTTTAAGGATGCCAGGAAAAAAAAAAGACCCAACTGATATTTGATGTCATAGGAAGAACAAATTGCTCCTCAGAAGCAATTAGGTGCTCTAGCATCCCCAAACATTGGAACAGTTTCTATTTTTTTGTGAGATATTTTGTCATTATCAAATACACGATTAACCTTTGATGAATTCAATTGCAAATTAAATAAGCACTAATCGGCTTGCCAATGTTTCAGCAGCAATTGCAAGTCTCTTATGTTTGCTTGTAATGAATGTGGGGTTTTCTAAAGGTCAGTATGTAGAAGCTGATCCATTATAAATGTGTAGTCACATCTGTAAATTGGTAGATGAAATGCATCTAAGAGCAGAAAGAAGATTAACTTACTGCTTAAAAAGCAGTTTAATTAATTTATTGATACTGAGTTAAAAATAACTAGGGCTTAAAAGCTATAAGTTCAAGACAGTGAGTTTGTTTAATTATTTGTTTAAAATTTTAAAACAGCATGTGCATTTATTCAGTAAGTATTTATTGATTGCTTTCTATGTCTCAGGTACAGTTCTAGAATCTAGGGTTATAGCAGTTGACTAAACATGCAGAAATTCCTGCTCTTCTTATGCTTACATTCTAGAGAGAGGGATAATTTTTTCTAAAAAGTAACAATATGTTAGATGATAATGATAAGTACCATGGGGAGAAGCAATACGGAGTACGGGAAAGGAAGAGCCCAGAGGTAGGTCACAATTAGAGATGGGGAAGGGTGTCAGGGAAGACCTCACTGAGGAACTGGTTGAGCGAAGATCTGAAGGAGATGAGGGAGAGAGCCATAGTTATATCTGGGAAAGAGCCTTCCAGGCAGAGAGACCAGTCAGTGCAAAGTCCCTGGGATGAGAGTGTACCTGGTATGTTTAAACAAGCAGGGAGGCCAGTATGGCTGGAGCTGAGGCAGTGGGGGGTTAGGAAATGTGGAAGAAGAAGTCAGAGAGGTAATGGGGAGCCAGATCATGTGTGCCTTGTAGGCCATCAAAAGGACTTTGTCTTTTCATCACAGTGAGATCAAAAGCCTTCAGAGGAATGGTACAATCTGACTTATTTTAAAAGGATCAAACTACTGCTTTGAGAATAAACCAAAGGAGCAAAGGGTGGAAACAAGGAGACCAACAATAGACAAGATGGTGCCTTGGACCAGAGTGGTGGCAGTGGAGATGCTGAGAATTGTTGGAGTTTGTATAGATTTAAAAGGTAGAACCAATGGGATTTTCTGATGGATTTGGATATGGGGTCTGAGAGAAAGTGAGGTCAAGAATGACTCCATGACATATGGTCTGCAGCTGGAAGAATGGAGTTGCCATTTCCTGAGATGGGGAAGGCTGAAGGTAAAGCAAATTTGGAGGAATGGTCAGAAGTCTAGTTTTGACAGGTCAAGTTTGGGATGCCTATTAGACATCCAGGTGGCAGTGTTAAGTAGGCAGTGTGTTATAAATCTGGAATTTGGTAGAGTTGTCTGGATTGGAGACTTCTATTTAGATATCACAGGCATTATGCAAAGCCATATGAGTGGATGAGATCACCAAGGACACAAATAAAGAGAGGTAAAAAGAAGGCCACAGGTGGAATGCTGGTGTACTCCAACCACAAGAGATCAGGAAGAAGAGGAAGAGCCAGAGAGGGAGACTGGGAAGGAGCAATCAGAGGTGTGGAGAAAAACCAAGAGAAAGTGGTGTCTTGGAAGCCAAAAGAAGAAGGTATTGTAAGGAGGATGAAGTCATCAACCTAGTTAAATGCTTCTGAGACACGAACTAAGAATTGGCCATTTGATTTAGCAACTGTGGAAGTCACTGGTGACCTTGAAAATAGTGGCATGGTGAAAACGTGATTGGAGTGAGCTTAACAGGGATTGGGGGAGAGGATTTAGGATTCTAGCCAACTCTTTTGTGATGTCTTGCTACAAAAGGACACAGAGGTAGATATGGAGTTGAAGGGATATTTTAAAATTATAAGTAGTTCAGTATATAGTCCTGAAAGTTAAAGTATCTTTTAAAAATAAAAGAACACTTAAAAATAATAATAACTCTTTAAAGTCATCAAATATTCAATCAGTGTTCCAAGAGAGGCAAGGTAGTTGTCTCACTGGAGTCAGGAGCCAAGTTGACCTAAGTATTACAGTTGACTGATATATCTCTTAGGTGTCTTTTAATCCATAGGCTCAAGAAATATTGTTTTAAGATGGGAGAAACAATAGCATGTTTAAATGTTGATGGGAGATAATCCAGTAAAGAGGAAATTATAGATGCTATGGGACAGAAGGGCGAGGATTGCCGAAGCAATGCCCTTGAATTGCTGAGAGGGCATGGGACCCAAGACCTTGGTGAAGGACCCAGACTTAAAAAATGACTTAAAATTCAGGAGAGGAGACAGAGGATGTAGACATAGATACAGGAAGGTGGGTAGATGTGGTGGTGGGAGCATGAGGAATTCTCTTCTGATTGATTTTATTCTAAATGAAATGGAAGTCAAGGTGATCAGCTGGGCATGAGAATGAGAGAGGACTAGAGAACTGAGGAGAGGGGAGGAGGTCTGACATGTTCATCTGGGAGAGTGCCTAGGGAAATGGGATGTTATTGCTGTACAGCACTTGGGGCCCACCTGGGGTGAATGATTTAAAATGAAACCACTTGCCAAGCCCACCTGCAAAAGTCCAGGCCCACAGTAGGTGGGAATTGGACTTAACCAAGGTAGGGTTTTTCTATGCAAGGATGATAGTGAGAGGGTTGAGGTAGTTAGTTGGCTGTGTGTACAAGTCAGTACTTATAATGATAGATATGGAATTTAAGCTTCATAAAGAAGAAATGAAGACTTGAGAGAGGTGAAAGACAGTGAAATATTAGTAATAGATTGTAGCTCCTAGTAAGACCAAAGAATTGAAGGAATTATTAGAAGGAAACACGTGGAAAGACAGCAGAATGTTTGAGACTGAGATTATGAAGAGTTTGGAATCATTGGTCATGACAGGCCTATGGCCATAGACCTGAAGTCTAGAGGTAGAGTGGAGGACAAGGTTACTGGAGTGGAAGTCAGAGGCCAGGAGGACAAGGTTACTAGAGTGGAAGTCAGAGGCCAAGGTATAGGAAAGAAGATCCACATGGATACTGAAATCAACAAAAATTATGAAAGGAGTAGTGTTAAAGGAATCAGTAACAGTACATCAGGTGCTGAGAGCTTCAAGAAATGAGATAGAGTAACTTTGGAGTTCACAAATCACAACAAAAAAGATATTTGGGTGGTAAATCAACTATACTTGAATAAAAAAGAATTTTTTAAAAAAGAAAGAAAATAAAACAAAACTGAAAAAAAAAAATAAAGGTTTGTATAGAATTCACACCAAAAAGAGAGTGGTTAAAAAAAAAAAGTATATTTGGGTGGTAATGTTTGAGGGCACGAGAGTCAAAGTTGGGGAGAGGTATTAAGGAGGAGGAGAGATAATGGTCCAAAAGCAACAATGAGGAGGCAGGAGGGCATCTGCCTCGACTTCATTTTATATAAACTGCTTATGTTTCTACAACATGAGTCAATCATTAACATGTTTTAAAATCAGGTATTCTACTTTAAGATCCCTCCAAGCTGCCGGTGCCCACAGGTAAATGTCTTTAGTTTTTTCATATGAGGATTGACTTGCAACAAGAATTTGCAAGTTGTTCACATGGACTACTTTGCTACTGGGCTTGCTCATTTTCAGAGAACCCATAAGAAAAGAGGCGTTCTTAGGGAGTTTCTGCTCTGTGTGAGTCATTGTATCAGGCACTGGGGTTACAGCCATGGGGAAAGATAGAAAAAAAATCTCTTCTCCCATTACATTTACATACTAATGGAGGGAGACGGAGTAAACAAGTCAGTAGATGTCTAAAATGGCTAGAAGTTTGGATGGTGCTAAGTATCATGGAGAAAAAGAAAGCAGGGAAATGGGATGAAGGGTGATGGGCAGCTTCTAATTTAAACAGGGAATTCAGGGAAGACCTCAGTGAGAAGCTTACATTTAAGCAAAAACTCAAAGGAGTCAGAAGAGCAAGCCCCATGGATATCTGGGGAAGGAGCCTCCTGGGTAGAGAAAACAGCTGGTGCATAACCCCCAAGGTGAGAATGTGCCTGGGGGCACCAGTTCAGTGTGGCTGGAGTGGAGTGATGAGGAAAGATGCAGGAGATGGGATCAGAGATGGGTCATGGTGGGGGGCGAACAGCATAGGTCTTTGAAGGCCTTGGTGAGGACTTTGGTTTTTTTCAGAGTCAGATGATCAAGAACTGGAGATGTTTAAGTAGAAATTTAAGAAAATGATCAAGCAAAGTTGGAGGATTACAACAGGAGCAAGAATCATCTTATGTGAAAGGAGTTGACCTGATGTGCTGTAAATTGATGGTGTTTCTGGGTTAGGGCTGGGTTTGCATCCTAATATCACCACTTATGGCCAGGTGACCTTGGGGACTTACCTGATATCTCTGCACCTCAGTTTTCTCATTTGTGAAATAGGGATCATGGCACCTACTATTGAACAGTTAAAGAGACTCAAGGTGATATGTAAAGAACCTAGCACACAGCTGAAGCTCAAAAATGGCCCCATTATTATAAGAAAATGTTTGTCTAAAGATTTAGATGATCATAAATTACCAATCTTTTCTTGAAGTCTTTGCGTACAAACAAAATTGCTTTGTAACTCCGATAATCACTGTTATCTTCTTTCTTTTCGCTCTTGAGTTTGCATAATTACACTTCATTTAAGACTATAGCTTCCATGACCTATGAAATCTCATGGAGTTGACTGTCTCAGCATTATGTATCCTGGAATGAAAAACTACCTGTATACTGTAATTCAGTAAGGTTGGAGCTCCTCCACACAGTAACAAGAGGAAATGATGGTAAGGTATTACTGATAGTCAAATGCTGAAACACAAACATGTCCTCCTCAGTGTTAAGTCCTCTCCCCTGTCCTCCCCGACGCACAATACACATACATAATGACCATCACTATCAGTCTGTGAGAAATGAAAAGCCCACTTTCTTTCGAGTGTTTGTTTCTTTTAGACTCAGAAGCAGAACATAATTAACAAAATGGATTTCAGAGACTTGACAGAGATAGCATGTCAGAATGAAAACCCTTAACTACCTTATTTCCTTCCACCTGTTTCAAGAGTAAAAATCACAGAAGAGTCAAAGATTTAGTACTCATCCATATTTACTTGGGAAGAATTGAGTGCCTCATTTGTATACACTGTAAACTGCTTCTTTATTTATATTTGTGGGTTATTTATTTAAAAATTTAATCCCAGGTTGATTCATCCCTCCTATCAGCCTGTTATCAGCATCTTTTAGTGAATTATAAAATCATGAGTAAAACTTGCTACAGAACGGAGTACGCATTATTTTTGCCTCATCTATTTGGCCCTATGCAATCTCATTTCTCTTCTTTCATCATACAACTGAGACTTGATATGGGTAAAATTACCAGAAATTATGAGTGGAGCAGTGTGGAGAGGTCAGAAACCTTTGGGATTGATAGTATAAAATAAAATAATTTATTTTAAAATGTTTAGCACTGAGACTAGTAAGCACTCACTAAAAAGTAGATTTATTTACATGTAAAGTTGCAGAGAAAAAATATGTGTTCCTACTTGCTTTTTTATTCTGAAGATTCACTGTTTATTCTGAAGATTCACTGTTGAGGGCTCTTGGCTAAAGAGCACTGATTAGTTAATAAAACTGGTTTAGAAAATTAATATGGTTTAGAAATTTTTTTCTAATTTTTTCCCTGAAACTCCAAGTGTTGTTTACCTAGAATTCAGACTCAGTAAAAATTCTTTGATGTTCTGTCAGTTTTGATCAAAGTAAAAATCCTTTAAATAATTGACTTTAGCAAAACTGAGTTAAAAGAAACAGTTAATGGATTTGTGAATTATTCTTTTTTAGAGATGCAGTCATCCTAGTTTACTTTTTGGTGTGGCATAGATACAAAAACCTTTACTCAGACTGAATCCCCTGATGTAAAATGCATGATCATTTGAGGCCATTGCTCTAGGACAGTGGCTCTCAGTGCTTTGGAGAACTTTATTTAAAGTAAAAATCTTTTGAGGATAATAGTAGCTGGGCTTTTAGTCAATTGAAGAAGCTGAAAGGTTTGTACGGCTTTGAGGATCTTTGCAATAACTCCATCATTCTTCTACCAGAGTCATCCCCCTAGTTGGGAAATGCTCTGAAAATTTCTCAATAATTGTAAAATGTAACCTTATCATAGATTTCCACAACTTAAAGTATTAATCCTTTCTTCTCATATCAATGGCTATGGTAGTAAGAGATGCTACTGATCAATAAATCTGGATTTGGGGGGAATCAAGTATCCTAAGTTGTTGACATAACTCCTTTGGTCCCAAGATTCCTAGGGCTGAAGCAGACCATCCTTTTGTTTTTAGCAAGAAGCCAGCATGCACACAATTCTGGAAAGGTAATTGTCTTCTCTTTCTCTTCAAGTTCTTCTGTGACCTTCCTTGCAGCTCTCATAGACTCTACTAAATGGTCACAGGCCCTCTCCTTTGCTGTGCCTCTGGAGAAAAGGGTGTATGACTTAGGAGGATAAGTTGCTTATCCTGCTTTGGTTGCTTCCCTGACAACCCGGCTTCCTTGACATGAGTCTGGCTTGGTGCCCAAGTCGGGCACTGCAAGAGGTCTGTTTGTCTTTGTAACTCATTTCACAGCCCAGAGTAGAGCAGCCTAGTAGACAAACTCCTCTGGTTTTCCACCCTTGGGAAGCTCCCTTCCTCTCCAAGAGAGCTACTCCAGAGGCTCTGCTGGCAGGCACAGAAAGGAAGACAAGGAACACTAGGCTGATTAGGTCTTTGGGCTTGATTTCCCTCCCTCTGAGGGGGGACCAGTGCCTGCCAAACAGCCAAGATGTAGAGATGAGTGGTCCCAGTGCCATGGCTGGGACAGAGCTACCCAGGGTTAATATAGTCAGGGTCAAGGGTGGGCAGAGGCCAATGAAAGGAAGTATGGGGTGAGTTGAAGAGGGCCACAAACTGTAATGGATTATGCAGCTATTACTTATCTTTCTATGGAAACCTTCAGTGGGTCATCCTTACCTGCTGAGTCAGGTCATGTTCCCATAACATGATTTCAACACAATGCGCTTTTCAGACACTATCCTTTGGCCCAAATTATGTTTTTTTAGTTGTTGTTGCTCTTAGAATATATCCTGTTTTCCTGTAGGTTTGCCTTTGTTCTTCCTCTTATACTTTCTGTCTCTGTCTATTGTCATTCTACCCCTCACCTGAAGCCCATCTCAAATACCACCTCTTTTAAAAAGGCCTTTGCTGGTCACCCTAACCAGAAATGCTATCTTGATTCTTTAAATACTTCTTATGGCTCTTTTTACATTAAACTTATAGTGCCTTATTCACATTTCTCCTGAATTTGATTGTAACCTCTTTCAGGGCAGAGGTTGTATCTTATTCTTATAATTTTCATGGAGTTCAGTAGGTGCTCAGTAAAATATCTTCAGAATGAGTTAATGAACACCTTGTGTGAGTTTGTTTCAGATTAGCTATTTCTCCTTAGAAAGAAAAGAGAAACAGAAAGAGAGAATAAACTAGGGATGACAGAGGACTGGTAGGACTAAAACTGATTTCATTACTCAGGACCACACCTCAATAACAACAAAATGGCATGCAACCCAACTTTAAGAATGGATAAAATATTTGAGCAGACCCTCGTAAAAAGAAAATATACAAATGGCTAACAAGTACATGAAAAGGTGCTCGACATCATTAATAGTCAGGGAAACACAAAGTAAAACCACCATGGGATATCTCTTTACACCCACTAGCATGGCTAGAATAAAAAAGATTGATAATGCAATGGATTGGCAAGTATGAAACTCACTTCACTGGTGGGACTAGAAAATGGGATAGTCATTTTGGAAAACAGTTTGACAGTATATCCTATAAAGTTAAATATACATCTATCCTGTGACCTGATAATTTCACTCCTATTTTTACACTAGAAGAATAAAAAGCTTTGTGGCTGTCTATGGGACATTGGGGCATGAGAGAAGTTTCTGGGCCATGAAAATGTTCTAAGCCTTCACTGAGGTAACATAGTTTTGCCAAAACTCATCAAACTGTACACTTTAAAAATGTGTATGTTATTGTATGTAAATTATACCTCAATAAAAAAATAATTTTGCCCAGAATCAACCTAGAAAATCATGTATTCAACACGCCTGTGGACTTCAGCCATGCTAGAAAGAACCCTGCCACAATTTTTCAGCCATCTAATAGTATGACCTTTTGGAGAGCATTACAAGTCAAAAGAAATACATGAAAGACTTATTTTTCTCTAAACCAAGATGGCAGTGCCATGACTCTTAGATTTTCAAATGATTAATTTGATCAGCTAATAGCAACAATAGTTTATTTTGAAGTTTGTTTTTGTTGATAACACGTAGTGTAAGCTCAAGTATATTATCACAGAGATTTCATCTTCTTAGGAGTTACTTATAATAGTAAGTGGGACAATTATAGTCATTATCAACAGTAGGTTAAATGCTTATTAGAGTGAGTTACATAATTTAGACCTTGGAGGACTCTGGTTATTATGGAAGGCATTACATTTCAGTGTGTTCTTTCCTTTGGGGTTATAAACACCAAGAGCTTCTCTTTCAAAATAAGATGAAAAGAAAACAGGATAATCAAAAATGGACAGTATAAAAATGGAAAATGAGATTGCATATCTTGATTAAAATATCAATAAGGAAAAAATGTTATGAAACTAAATTTAAAAGGCTTTTAAAAAATTAGCAAAGATTGGAGATGAGGTCTCACTTTAGATGTTGCAGCTGTTTTAAGTTAGATTCTTTTTAAAGAAATGACCTTGAAAACAGGTGGTAAACTACGTGGGCAAATTTGACTGTTTTAGTCAACAGAGATGAATACAGTCATTCACAAATACCTTTATGAGGTATACATATATTCCAATTATCTTCTCTTTAGATGGAGTTTAAGATTTTCCAAGTTTGGCTTTTACTCCAAATCATAGCCAAATCATGGCTCTTTGATATTAAGTTATACTTTATCAAGATTTATTGAGTACTTGCTGTCTTCTTTTTTGAAGTGGGGGGATTACAAAAAATATAAGACACAGTCCATTTCCTCTAGGGTCTTAAATTCTAGTTATGGGGAGAAGATATGGGGGAAATAAAGTAATGAAGATTTTGACAAAAGTTCAAGACAAGAATTAAAGTGATGTTGCAAGGCCATACATGGTTAGTTAACAGGTGCATTTTAAGACAGAGGCTTGGAAGTGGAGAAATGAGACTGGACTCTTATTCATTTCTTATTTTCCTCCTACAGGCCTCTCAAATGCTACAATCTCCATTGTCCTTTCTTCCTATGCTTTGTGGTGTTCTTTTAAAATTTAATTTAGAATTTTATTAAGATAATGCATGAACCTAGTTTTATAAAGCAAATTGTACTGGAAACAACACACACAGCAGATTCCTGTGCAGCTCTTCCCTGCCTTCTGCTCTCTGATGCCCCTGAAGCAACCACTTTCAACTTCCAGTATTCTTTCCATAATTGAAAATACTTCTTGATTTATTGGTTTTTCATTCACCCACTGACTCCCTACTTTGGAAGATGAGGATTTAGCTCTCTTCCATCACCCTGCATATACATCCTTCTGACACCCCCTTAACTTTCCTGAAATAGTTTTAGGATGTATTTGGTTAAACCTATATTTAGTATTTTGGTTATTACAAGCCTGCATATTGTGATTTCATTTTATTTCTTGTGTAACATTTTTAGTTTCTTCATGAGATGTCTATTTCTCTTTTATTTACGTATCTTGGTTTGAATGGACCTCTTGCTGAGTCTTGTTATATGCTCCAAAGTTCTTAAAATATCTCTCAACTCAGTTTTTCATAAAGTCAGTCCTATCATATAATCTAGCAATCCCTTTTTATTTGTAGAACTTTCTCTTGGAGCCCTCCTTCAGCCCTGATGTAGATGTCCTGGATTCAAGATTCCCAGGACCTCACTTTTTGGTCATCCTGGGAATTCCATTTGCCTCTTTCCAATGTTGATCATTAAAATTCTCATTTTTCTCTTTATTTGTTTATGCTTCAAGAAAAGGTGAATGGGAAATCAAGTTTTTGAGGTTTTGCACATCTGAAAATGTCTTTATTTTACCTTCATCTTTGATAGATAGTTTGGAAAACACTTTTGTATTTCTGTGGTTCAGTTATAACTTTTCTTCTTTTATTTCTGATTTAATTGATTTGGGCCTTCTCTTCTTTTTTCTTGATAAGTCTGGCTAAAAGTCTATCCATTTTGTTTATCTTTTCGAGAACCAGCTCTTAATTTTGTTGATCTTTTCTACTGTTTCTTTAGTCTCTATTTCATTTATTTCTGCTCTTATCTTTATGATTTTCTTCCTTCTACTAACTTTGGATTTTGTTTATTCTTCTTTTCTAGTTCTTTTAGGTATAATGTTAGATTGTTTATTTGAGAGTTTTCTTGTTTCCTAAGGTAGGCCTACATCGCTATAAACTTCCCTCTTAAAAATGCTTTTGCTGTGTCCCATAGATTTGGGGACACTGTGCTTCCATTTTTATTTGTCTCATGGTATCTTTTGATTTCTTCTGATTTCTTCAACGACCCATTTTTTGTTTAGTAGCATATTGATTAGCCTTCATGTGTTTGTAATTTTTCTGTTTTTTTCTTGTAGTTGATTTCTAGTCTCCTACCATTGTGGTTGGAAACGATGCTTGATGTGATTTCAATCCTAAATGTATTGAGACTTCTTTTTCGGCCTAGGATGTGATCTATTCTGGAGAATGTTCCATGTGCACTTGAAAAGAACATGTTCTGCTGTTTTTGGATGAAATGTATATGTCTATTAGTTCACTCTGCTTGAGCTATAACAGCCTCCTTGCTACTCTTCAAACACGCCAGGTATGTTTTCACCTGGGGGGTCTTTGCACTTGCCTAGAATGATCTTCCCTCAGTCACATGACTTGCTCCCTTATGACCTTCCAGTCTTTTCCCAGTTGTGACCTTCTTGATGAGGCTTTTCCTGACCATCCTTCAAAGTGGTGACCCTCCCCTATTGAAAGCTCATAATGAAGAGTCCTGGGCTTACCAAGTGCTCAGTAAATGTTGACTGTACATTTTCACAGGTTGGTCAGGAAAAGTTTCATCAAACTGACGGGAATGGGTAGGAATGAGAGGGAGAGGAGGGAGGAATTCCAGACAGGTGAGATGACTAAATAAGAGCTATGGTCAGAAACCTGAAATTTAGAAATTATTCATATTCTCATAATATTAGAGAGCAAATGATTTAACCAAAGGAGAAGATATAGAGGAGAAAGATCCAGGACTGAGCCACACTGAAATTCTGGGGCAGTGAGCTCTAGTGAGAGAAATCGGGAGGGAGTGATCTGAGAGGTTACAAAAGATAAGAATAGTGATGCTGTCAAGGGTCAGGAAGAAGTGAAGGTAATGATAATGTTTACCATTTATTAAGCATATATGAAATACTTCAGATTTATTTTCTTATTTAAGTTTCACTACTTTTAGCTACCCTGTTTTGACAAATAAGAAAACTGAGGCTTGGGTCTCACAATTAGTGATGGAGCCAAGAATCAACTCCAGGTCTAGCTCCTAATCCAGTTCACTTTTTGTAACCTGGCATGCCTCTAGGAAGCAGAACTGGCATCGTCAAGCTGTTGCACATCTGCTCTTAACTTGGTTAGAGAGTCTTGTAAAAAAAAGACTTACCAAAGCTATCAAAACAACTTTTAAGCAGCACAAACAAATAGGTAATTTAATTTACTGCTTCCAAAGAAGTAGAAATGGACACTCTCCCTTAAGGAAAATGTACTAAAATATCTTTAAAATGTGACTACTATTTAAATGCCATAGCATTTATGGAAGTGTGATTCAAATATTTATAGTAGACTGTATTAATTTCACAAACATTTTTAAGCAAATACTGTGTTTCAGGCACTGTAATATGAACTAGAACTGTAGAAATGAAACAGACATAGCCCCTGCCCTCTGGGAGCTCCTGGAGAGATAGATATAAACAAGTCACTGGTGCCATGAGATGCATAAATAGAGGTGGGGAGTATAAGGGAAGAAATGGTCATCCTTCCCTAAGGAGAGGAGGGCCAAGAATGACTTCAGAGGGGTCTTCCCTGGTGGTGCAGTGGTTGAGAGTCTGCCTGCCGATGCAGGGGACATGGGTTCATGCCCCGGTCTGGGAAGATCCCACATGCCGCGGAGCGACTGGGCCCGTGAGCCATGGCCGCTGAGCTTGCGTGTCCGGAGCCTGTGCTCCGCAACGGGAGAGGCCACAACAGTGAGAGGCATGCGTAACGCAAGAAAAAAAAAAAAAAAAAAAAAAAAAGAATGACTTCAGAGAGATCTTTACTCAAATGTCAAAATGGTAGTAGGTGCTTATCAGACAGATAAGGTTGTGCTAGGGTTTTCAAAGCTGTAGGAAGAGCAAGAGTTTAGCATAGCCATATAAGTAGGTTGGAATATTAGGGGACCTGAAAGTTTCAATATGGATGGATGATGGGTCAGGGGTGTATCGAGGTGTGAGAGATAAAGCTGAAGATTATAGCAGGGTTTAGCATGCCACACCAAGGTCATTATGCTGAGGGGAATGGGAGACCAGCATTGGTTTTTAAGATCCTATTTGCATTTGAACGCAAGGAGGTTTGGGGAGGGTAAAATTGAGAAGGTCAAAGATAGAAGGCCAGGGGAAATTTGGATTCTCTTGTCACTTAGACTAGTGCTACTCAAAGTGTGGTGACCATTGGCTGTTTCTTATGAGTCCCTGATAGAGTAAGAAGCTTGTACTGGAATGTAATTCACTAAGCACACTGCTTAGTTTGGGCAACTTTGCTCTCATAGGAAGACTTTCTCCACGAAGGAAGCTGTGCTTTGAAGTACATTCTGGAGCCAACCTTGTAGTGGACCCACACTTTGAATGTTTCTGGTCTACACTACTGGTCTTCAAATTCTTTCAGTGTCATGTATTTATAAGTAAAAAATGTCTGAGTATGTACTTTAACATATGTATATTTATGAGCTCTATACACATATTACTGTAATACCATGTTATATATTATACATTACAAAACACACTAACCATGCATTTAAAAGGATAGGATAAAAACAAATAAGTAATATTAAAAAAAAAATTTCACCAAAGTGAAATCAATGTTATTAAATAATACTTAACTAATTATGAAAATTGTCATTTAACACTTTCTGATACAGCTATTCAGAGGTCTGCTTCTGGGTCAGTTTATTTTGGTTTTGGTTTAAATGGTTGTCAATTGAAAAAGTTACCTCACAAAGATAGATGGTTCCAAATGGAATAGGGCAGGCTTGGCTGTACTTACTAAATTAAGATTCTCATCTCTCAATCCAATTCAGTAATTAAATACATGTTTTTATTGAAATTCATACTCTCAGCTGTCAATAAGTAGTTTTTGCAAACTAGTCTAAAGATGTTTCATTTTATATGCATGGAATTTAAACCCACTGCAACTCTTAATTTTAAAGGTTTTAAAACATGTTAAAATTCAATTTCTGATTCTAAAAAAGCAAAATTTTTATAAGTGACATTCACTATTTTCATCAGGAAAATTACATAACATGGAAAAATTTCCAAATACCTGTTTCTAAAGACTTTCCAAAGCACACATTTCTTTAGAAGAGCAACAACTTTCCTCATTCATTGGTGAAATATCACCTTTATCTTGAAGGGGCAGTTAAAGATGTCTTTAAAAAATGTCTTCCAGGTTAAAAAAAAAAAAATCACAGAAAAGGTCAATATACTTTTTTTCACTTGTCTTTTTATAAAAAGAAAAATGCATAATACTTTTAAGTACTTTGCCATGAGTTAACAATGAACCCCCGTATGGTACAATAGATTTTTAGGGTCACTCTGCCCTCTTATATGGAGCCTGTGTGTTAAGAAAGTAAGGCCATAAACCCACTTAACTGGGTGTATTCAATCTAAAAGTGAAGTGAAATTGTTAAAAGTGAAAGAGTGAGGATGTAAGTCTTCGAGACTGTGGATCACCAGCTATTCCCTTGGGATGCAATCATTACCTACCTGACACCTGAGGGACAGTGGTCATCTATATGTAAAATATTAGTAGAACTTAATTTGTTCTTTTAAAAATTTTTTTGGCCATGCCACGTGGCTTGCAGGGTCTTAGTTCCCCAACCAGGGATCAAACCCGTGCCCTCAGCAGTGAGAGCACAGAGTCCTAACCACTGGACCACCAGGGAATTCCCAATTTGTTCTTATTTTTATTTTTTATTTTTTTAATTTAATTTTATTTCTTTTGTGGTACGCAGGCCTCTCATTGCTGTGGCCTCTCCCATCGCGGAGCACAGGCTCTGGACGCGCAGGCTCAGCGGCCAGGGCTCACGGGCCCAGCCGCTCTGCGGCGTGTGGGATCTTCCAGGACCGGGGCACCAACCCATGTCCCCTGCATCGGCAGGCGGACTCTCAACCACTGCGCCACCAGGGAAGCCCTGTTCATATTTTTAAATGGAACCTCTTATGTATGTATGGAAACCTCGTGCCTCTAATGGATTGTCTTGTGCTTCTCCTGGGGGACTCTGTTCCACTTTGGCAAGGACTGTCCTAGATGCTCAAGAATGAAGTTCTAAACTAAGGCAAAACCAAGGGGATGGGAGAAGATGGCACTAGAAGAAGCTTGTGGGAGACAGAATCAACAGAACTTCATCATGATTACATGTGGAGGTATAAATCAGAGAAAATGCACAAATAACTTTTTTTTCTTACTGTTTTAAAAACTGTTTACATCCCACCTTTTCCAGTGATTGTAACTTTTCCCAGATATGAATCAAACTTTTTATACTCTTCCTTCTTTGTGCTATGAACCCCCATATGGTACAGTACCATAATGTATTGCATTATACAGTACACATTCATTTCTCAGCAAAGACTAGAGTGCCTTCCACCTATTTGTAGACCTCATATCTCAGAATTTTGCAAACACCAGCTGCTCAAAAATGTCTTTTTTTCCAAAAGAGGGCCTTCATGAATGTCCACACCAAGGTGGCATCAGGCATCAGGATGGTACAGTGGAGTCTGGGGCCTTCTGAGTCTCAAAGAACAAGGACTTTCTTCCAAGCAGTAACCTATACAGCTGGGCAGAAAAGTACTAGCAGAAGCCTTTATCCAAGACAACAACATTCCCTCCCCACAGACATCATCAGCTACTCTTCTTAACGGCCCTCTCCCTTCCGTTAAAAAAAAAAAAAAGGCAAATATTCTTTTGTATGTCTTACTCACAGCAAGGTTGGTCCACTGTAAACTCCTCCAAATGTATCTTTGTCAATAGCTGTCAGGTATTTATTCTTGTTCAGGTAACTAGAGAAAGTGAGAGAGAGGATGAATTAGGTGAGGTTAAGCAAATTAACATAAATACCAAAATAAAATGTGAGCATGATCTCCTTAGTTATTACCTGTTTCTTAGGAATTTGGAAAACACCTTACCTTCTTCCAGGTTAAGCACTCAAAATATTCTAGGTTTCAATTGTGCAAGGTTTTTACACATTAATTATGGCAGAAGTCTTTGAAAGAGAGCTTGTTTATGATCTAGTTTGCATATCTAGATTATATAAAAGTTGCCCAATTCCCTATTTACCTGGCCAATGGCGACTGTATTTTTCAATCTTCTTCAATACCAACTAAATTAAATTTTGTTTCTCAACATTGATCAATATTTACATTTACTTTTTTTTTTTTTTTTTTGCAGTACGCGGGCCTCTCACTGTTGTGGCCTCTCCCGTTGCGGAGCACAGGCTCCAAACGCGCAGGCCCAGCGGCCATGGCTCACGGGCCCAGCCGCTCCGCGGCATGTGGGATCTTCCCGGACCGGGGCACGAACCCGTGTCCCCTGCATCGGCAGGCGGACTCTCAACCACTGCGCCACCAGGGAAGCCCCTACATTTACTTTTGATGACTGGGCTTAAATCAGGTATTCAGTGAAGGTGGCGAGTGGTGATAGGAACTGTCAGAGATTCACATCTTTTATTTGGGGCAGGATTGCCAGATTTAGCAAGTAAAAATACAGGATGCCAAGATAAACAATTTTTTAGTATAAGTATTTCCCATGTAATTTTTGAAACATTCTTATACTAAAAGGTTATTTGGTGTTTATCTGAAATTCAAATTTAATTGGGTGGCCAGCATTTTCTGTGGCAATCCTATCTGGGGAATGGGGGGCAGGTTATACAGATAAGATTACAGAGTGTACCTTTCCTGAACGGCCTTGATGGGCACATTGATCTTTCTGTTTTGAAAACATATTGGTCAGTTGAGGGTAAAATATTTTTGAGCAATTTAAGTCACAAAGTGATTCTGAAACATAAAATTACCTCCAAATGGATAAAAGCTTCCAAGCATTTTGAAACTGGCTTTTTCCCCCCTAGCTTTTTTAGAGAACAAAAAGAAACAAAGCATTATATATGTGTATATATATATATATAGCCATCATATGTGTGTATGTATAAAATCTCCTTGTTATAAATGATCTCAATTTACACATGTTTAGAATAACTCACCCCTGCATAGACTAGTCAATTTAAGAGTCAATGAGTGGTCACCTGTTGATGCATAATGAATGCAGTGGAGACTCAGGAGATCTGCTTAGATACAGATAATGCTTCCATTATTCTGTTTATGGTGTTTGCTCTTCATGATGCAAAATTCTCAAGGGCGATGGTTAATAAGAATAGTGTGACACTAGATAAACAAGGACCTACTGTATAGCACATGGAACTATTAATATATTCAGTATCTTGTAATAACCTATAATGGAAAAAAATCTGAAAAACTGTATCTATATCTATATAACTGAATCACAGTGCTGCACACCTGAGACTAACACAACATTGCAAATCAACTATACTTTAATTAAAAAAAAAAAAGAGTAGTGTGACATGAGGACTTTGTATCAGAAGGATTCTTTCTCCAGAGCCCTCACAGAAGAACTTCTCCTTAGTTAATCGTCTCTCTCTATCTCTTTCTCTGCATCTCTTGGTGAGATTGAGGAGAGGGAGGGTGGCTTTATTTGTGGCTGAGCCATGAGGAGGCAGCCTCTGTTGCTGTTCAGAAGGCGAAAGCACAAACAGCACTTCCATGAGGTCTGCCCTCAACCTCTCCTGGTCCAGCAGCTCTGCTCCCCTCTAGTCCTTTGTAGAGGATGGAACTTAGAATAAGAGAGGGCAGCCCCAGAGCCATAGATGGGTGTTCACTGGAGCAATTGGAGGAAGAGTTTTACCAAACACCAAGAAGTCTCCCTCTCCTGGGCAGGATGAGGGATTAACCAAATGACAAGTACTACGACTTCACACAATGACATCTCATAAATTGGCATACATTTTGTGATCCTTTACATTTTTTCCTCAAATCGAGCTTGAGAACTAACTTAAAGTAGCCACCATCAGTTTTCCTCATTGCAACCTTTGTTTCCTTCATGGCATTATCACAGTCTGTGATTAACTTGTGTATTTGTTTACTTTTTCATCGTCTGTCTCCCAAATCAGAGTTTAAGCTGTCTGTCTTACCCATTGTTGTATCACCAGTGCCAAATTCAGTGCCTCCATAACTATTTACTGAAGGTGTAAATGATTGAATAAAAAAATGCACTTTTCCTCCAAAATAGTGAGGTGAGCTATGCTAAACTTTTACTTTAAGGAAAAAGTAATGGGGAATGAAAGCTAGAAGACTCATCATATGGTGTGTTGGCCAATTGACTTTTTTGATGGCAGTGACAAGCAACTTGTTTACAAATGCCACAAGGGTATGGTCCAGACATGGTCTCTTCAGGCAATGGCTGGATGGATACCAAGCTTCCAGGGTGCTGTTAAGTCAGAAATGGAGCGGGGGTATCAATTAACCCTCATATATGTACAAAGATGCAACTGAGATGTTACAGCAGCAAGTCTGTGCCTTCTGGATGAATGGCTATCATGTAAGCCTCTCACTCATAGGCTTCATTCGATCGTTGTTTGACTCTCCTTCAACCCACTGTGTCCACAGAGTTCATGGTCAGTGATAGCCAGAGCAGACAAGAGCCGCCTTGGAGACAAAACACCTGGAGAGAAGATCTTGAGCAGCATGGTTTTGTAAAAAGGCAGCTAACTCAACTCAAGTGCCACACTGGCTTGTGTCTCTTTTTATATTCTCTGGACCATGCAACTTGCAGATCACATTCTTTTCCCAGACTGCTGAAAATCAAGTAAGGACTGGTGAACTCATCTCAGTTTTTCCTCTTCATCTCTGACTGCCGCAAGTGAAAATCGGCTTGCTCTAATCATTAGAAATGGTTGTAAAACTAAATAATTGCTTGTCCAATTCTGCAGTGTTTTCATCTGATATTCAATACGCCCCCAAGGATAAGGAGGCTGGTTGATAAGCGTTAGAGTTTACCAGAAATGCTGCAGAAGATTTTAAACTGGGAAAGCCAGCCAGAGTCCAGAAGGGGAGAAGGAGGATGGAGAGAGTGTGCAGCCAACTTGAACGGAGCTGAACTGGAGTCTTGAGGGAGGCTGCATTCTTCAACACCAAGAGGGTTGTTTGGGCACTTCATCTCTTAGAAATAATTAGGTGCTTAAAAATGAAACCATCATTCCGCTGTTTAGCGGTTTGGAGGGCTGTCTTACTATCACAAATAATGATAATGCCATGAAGCTTTAACCTTGGGTTCAGATTGCTGATCCTACCTCCTCCTGGAGCGGACGGGATGGGGATGGGGAAATATATCTGCAGAAGCCTTAATATCCAAGAAGATTGTGCTTTCTTCAGACTCATTTATCATATGTTTACTGGGAATGTCAGGTTAGTTAAACTGATTCCTTGACCCGGACTTATCCTGATTCCTCTGGAATCCACATTCTGTAAGCCAACTTGGGTAAATCAATCACAAATCTTGGTAGACTACATGGGTAACCTACTCCAGACAATGATTATTTTATTGGGAGAGTATGTGTGTGTGATCATCTAAAATATCTCTTCCAAGGACAAGATGAATGTAAACAAAAGAGTAGAAAGTCTCGGAGTCTGCGGTGAAAGGAAAGACTTCTTGAAAGTCTTTCTAAATACAAGTACTGGGAAGGGCTTATGAGAAAAGGACTGGTATCTCCTTTAAAAATAGGATAGACACTGCTACATGTGAGTATTCAATGCCTTTTCACTCTTTGGAGTACGTATGCCTCTTTGAGAACCTCTTGGAAGAAATGAAGTTCTTCCGAGAAAAGATATGTCAGATTTTTCATGTGGTGGGTGGGGGGGGGGGGGGTGTAGGGAGAGGGGAGTTAAGAAGTCCTGCCCTGATTTAAGTGCCGTGTATCTCACAGTTAAGGAAGAACAGTGTGGTCAGAAAAATGAAGATGGTCAGGAATGAGCTGGGGAAGAATATCCAGTTGATGAACTCAGTATGATAGACATAGCTCACATCCTTCCCCATTGGACTCACACTTGGCACACAACAGCCTTTCAGTAAAAACATGCTGGATGACTAAATGAAAGCCCAGTTGTTGGGTAACTCCTAGCTCAAGGCACCCTCTGTATTATGTTTAAATGAGGACGTGTCAGAGGGAGGAGTATGACACTGTGGTAAGGAAAGTTATGGTTGCTGCTGAGCTTTGCTCTCTGGGGAGTTTTAAGATACATTTCAGCTCCAAGATAGAATTTGAGCCTGCATTTCCACAATCCCCTTAGGGTAAATGGGCGGGCACCTGTTTATACTGTGAGATTCTCATGGGAATACTTCTGTGGGAACTGTGTTTCCCTCTCATAACATCAGTTATTTGGAAAATTAAAGAGAATCCCTGCCCAGCCCTCACTGTTCCATAAAAATCCTTTTAGTAGCTGAAATCAGGATACCTGCCTGTAAACAGTAAAAGGTGAGAAAATGCTCAAGGCTTCAACAGGCAGAGGTAAAAGCCAGCCTTGGAGCATATCCTACAAGCTGTTCAAATACTTACTCAGTTAGAAATAATAGCCTGCTTAATCCTATAATCTTCTCTATCATCATCTTTTCCCAGTGCTCCAAGCTGCAGTGTTTTTTTTGCTTGTAATAAGCTAATGTGTGATGCTAATTAGTACATGAATTGTGTTGACTTCTCTGTTCATAACGATTAGTGTTTCAGTATGCTCTTAGCACATCAAAATGGTATTTTTTTCTGCCCAAATGTTTACTGTCAGATGGTAGCTTGTTGCTAGAATTTGACAATACAAAATAAAATACAGAGAATTAAATTTTCTGAGATAAGCAATATATCTCCATGCCAGATTGTGTGGAGAGGGTGGAAAAGAGGTCCCAAAGAATGAATGTGTGACTTAACTTGTGACTGAGAGCAGTTCAACTTCCGTTGAGCAAGGGATGCTTGTATTATTATTAATTCCACATCTGAGTGATGACAGTGTGCTTGGTTCCATATGAAATCACATGACCATGTACTTTTGAGCATCTGCCATAATTTTCATGAACTTTTAATTACCCAACTGCTGCTGAGGCATCAGTGCTTGTTCTCAATGTGGAATTTGTCCAACTTGGCTGTAACCGTGTTCTTCAGTTATACTAAAAAAATAGGTCTAAGTGAGGTTAAATCTGCTAATTTCAGTAAATTGACATGAGGCAGATGATGGGGAATAATCACGCTTTTGGATGAGCAATTGTTTAAATTAGAAGTTAAAATATTTGAACATACTTCTGGAGGATTCAACAAATCGCTAACATGCCATGTACAGTATTTGAACAATATTAGGGTAATTATAGAATACTGATGTGTTTACATTGGTTTTAAATCACAGTTAGTATTGAGGATAGAGGCAACAGCTCCATGTTAAAATCACAAAATGAATACTATTTTGTTATTACTATGGAAACCTGACCTCTGTTTTCTCCATCTACAGCTCAACCCTTATTTATCTTCCTCTAGTTCCAGGCATCTTTATCATGATTATCATCTTGATTTTACCCTGGATTTATAGGATACCTTTTAATGGAGTGTATAAAGCTAAGAAAAATTTAGTTTCCATCAAACAGGAATCACAAACTTAGGGTAGAACGAACAGATGGAATGTTGTTTTATAACAGGAGCAGAGATTTAAGTTCAGATTTAAAATACTGATTGGATAAAAAGATCTTTATTTTATTTTATGATTGGATCTTAACTTTCAAAGCCTAAAATATTTTTGTCCAGATACTTCTTATCTTTATCCCATTTAACCTTTACCAGGAATTGGGAGAAATAAACTACATATTTCATCACACAATGGTCATCCTCACTGAATACCTACATCTAGACCAGATGTCCACAAACTATGACCATGTGGTCACATTCTGCCTGTCACCAATTTTTGTAAATAAAATTTTACTGAAATACGGCCATGCTCATTTGTTTATGAATTGTCTGTGGCTGCTTTCACACTACAACACCAGAGTTGAGAAGCTGTGACTGAGATCTTCTGCCCCACAAAGCCCAAAATATTTGTTATCCGGCCCTTTCCAGAAAAAGTTTGCTGATCTCAGATCTAGACTTCTAAAAATCAAGAAACAAATGATTCTCAGTTAAGAAATATTGCCCACATTTGTTAAACCCTTCCAAATTTTACATAAAAATGTCAAGAAAGTATGTGAAAATGGTGCGTTGATTTCTTTCCTGTGTTTCAAGGGATAGTTGTAGTGACTAGAACAGACTGTATGTAATTCAGAGAATCAGTGAATTAAAATCCATTGTTTTCATCAGAATAACTCTCTCCCATCAACCAAGCCTCTCACAGACCCATGATAT
>NW_006798403.1:454592-455578 GCF_000442215.2 Lipotes vexillifer | reverse complement strand
TTACCCTACATAATCTTTTCATAGGTTTAACTTCAGAAGACCACAGGATGATCTGAAAATTTACTGGCTCTTAAGATTCTCCATAGCCTGCCTCTTGAATAAACGTTAAATTTACCTGCCTCCGAACAAGGCAGTATATCAAAAGATTCTTCTTGAGTAGCTTTCCCCAAAAAGTGTTCTGTGGAACACCAGTCCAGAGAGGTGCTCCTGGAACCAAGAACACCCTGAGAAGCTCTGCATACTGTATCTCCCTACTGGATATTAGTAATTCAGATTATTCTATCAAAAGATGCAAGAAGTCCACCTCTATACTTTGTTTAACTTTATAAGGTCATGAATAGCTTTTTAAAAAGTAACACTGGTTAATTTACCATGGAAAGAGAGCTTAAGGAACATAGTTTAGGAAATGCCCTCCCCTCCCCTCCCCCAAATTATTCTCTTACCACAAAAGCTAGGGAGAAGTTGGGATAGAAATTATTGTTCCATTGTTATTTTTTTCATTTTTTCAATACAAATTTCTCTAAACTCCTTTGATATTCTGCAGCTGACTTTATGACCAAAACTGTAAAATAACAGGCTACTAGATTTACAATGAGATCCACTTAGCAGAACAGGAACAGTCTGCTGATTACAGAAGATTCACTTTGGAAATCTCTTGAAGTGTCTGTGGAGTTCTCTAAACACGACCAAAAGGCCAATTATGAGCAGGCATGAGAAGTTTTGAAGCAAAATGATGAACACACATAGGCTGACTTTAACCCCAAATCTTTGAATTTAATAACATTTGATCACGCCAGCCTTTTCATCAAGGTGTCCCTCACTCAGACCTCATTTGGAAGCTGGTTGAGTTGGTGACCTTGCTGCATTAGTTAAAGTCAGGTTCTCCCTGACAGATGACACTGTTGCTTGGTGTGACTGTTCTCTGAAACTTCTGGTTGTGCCTTGAGTCTTGAGTGACCTCCTTTCTCTCACATGAGTCCACTCTT
>NW_006798403.1:451426-454582 GCF_000442215.2 Lipotes vexillifer | reverse complement strand
ACTCTTTCCAGCTACAAGATCTTTTAGCTTCTGTATTTCATGACTTTAAAAGACTAAGAAGTGTAAATATTCTCCTGGGCTAAGAAACAAGTAGCAGTGGCGAGAGGAGTTGGGTGTCCAAGCCTTAGTGGTGGCTGGTAAGTCAGCAGTTATGAATCCCAGCAGGGCACAGGGCAGTCTTGAGTCAGGAGATCCAGTTTCTGGCTTTGGCTTGGCCACTTGATAGCTCTATCAAATGTAAAAAGCATTACTTTAAAAAAAGCCATATGTTCACTTTGGGCTTCATTCCTTTTATGTGTAAATTGTGACTATTGGACAAGAAGAGTGATAACATACACCACAGCTGTGGTTCTTGACCTTTGCTTTACATTGGACTCACTGGGGAGATTTTAAAATTCCCATGCCTTGGCTACCCTCAGACCAACTAGTCCAGAATTTCTGGTGGTAAAGCCTAGGCATCAGGGCTTCCAAATCTCTTCAGGTGATTCGAATTTGCAGCCAATTCCAAGAACCATGCTCTGCAGACCTTAAAGTGTGAATTTTATACTCAAATCTCTGTCAGATAACTGAGAGGGATTGAGGGTGACATCGTCCAATGACTAAATACGGCAGGACAAAGAAGCAAATGATTGAAAACACAGATCCTCATATTGGGCATTAAAATCATTTGCTTGTGGAAAAACAAAAGTTTTAGAAATGAATTACTCTATATTTGAGGTCGGCTTGGGGTCCTTCTCATCCAGAATTCTGCAAAATTTATTTGAGTTCAGGCGAATTTGGGTTCAGGTGGACACACTGAATTCAGAAGCCATATTATCAGCTCTGGTCTTGCTGGTTGAAAGTTTCTTCACTGTTCCTACCCCAGCCCTTGCTAATGTGGTTCTCTGTTACCTTAATGCTAACATCTTGATGACACTGATGTCTAGAACAGAGTGACAATCTTCTGAAATCTTTATACCTTAAGTATTTACAAACTGTCTAACTTATTTTGAGAAGTCCCAATTCCCCACTTGATTCATGGAAAATTTGAATTGAGAAGATCATTTCCCTAAGGGTCATGGCTTTCTAGGAATAAAGAGGAAAACATTTTTGTTAAAATCATGTAATATTAAAATTGAATGCTAATAATTTCTTGTTGTTGTTGTTTCTTTGTTGTTTTTTTCTTTTTAACATCTTTATTGGGGTATAATTGCTTTACAATGGTGTGTTAGTTTCTGCTTTATAACAGAGTGAATCAGTTATACATATACATATGTTCCCATATCTCTTCCCTCTTGCGTCTCCCTCCCTCCCACCCTCCCTATCCCACCCCTCCAGACAGCCACAAAGCACCAAGCCAATATCCCTGTGCCATAAGGCTGCTTCCCACTGGCTATCTACCTTACGTTTGTTAGTATATATATGTCCATGTCTCTCTCTCGCCCTATCACATCTCACCCTTCCCCCTCCCCATATCCTCAAGTCCGTTCTCCAGTAGGTCTGTGTCTTTATTCCTGTTTTACCCCTATGTTCTTCATAACATTTTTTTTTTCTTAAATTCCATATATATGTGTTAGCATACGGTATTTGTCCTTCTCGTTCTGATTTACCCACTCTGTATGACAGACTCTAGGGTCTATCCACCTCATTACAAAGAGCTCAATTTCGTTTCTTTTTATGGCTGAGTAATATTCCATTGTATATATGTGCCACATCTTCTTTATCCATTCATCCGACGATGGGCACTTAGGCTGTTTCCATCTCCGGGCTATTGTAAATAGAGCTGCAATGAACATTTTGGTACATGACTCTTTCTGAATTCTGGTTTCCTCAGGGTATATACCTAGTAGTGGGATTGCTGGGTCATATGGTAGTTCTATTTGTAGTTTTTTAAGGAACCTCCATACTGTTCTCCATAGTGGCTGAACCAATTCACATTCCCACCAGCAGTGCAAGAGTGTTCCCTTTTCTCCACACCCTCTCCAGCATTTATTGTTTCTAGATTTTTTGATGATGGCCATTCTGACTGGTGTGAGATGATATCTCATTGTAGTTTTGATTTGCATTTCTCTAATGATTAATGATGTTGAGCATTCTTTCATGTGTTTGTTGGCAGTCTGTATATCTTCTTTGGAGAAATGTCTATTTAGGTCTTCTGCCCATTTTTGGATTGGGTTGTTTATTTTTTTGTTATTGAGCTGCATGAGCTGCCTGTAAATTTTAGAGATTAATCCTTTGTCAGTTGATTCATTTGCAAATATTTTCTCCCATTCTGAGGGCTGTCTTTTGGTCTTGTTTATGGTTTCCTTTGCTGTGCAAAAGCTTTGAAGTTTCATTAGGTCCCATTTGTTTATTTTTGTTTTTATCTCCATTACTCTAGGAGATGGGTCAAGAAGGATCTTGCTGTGATTTATGTCATAGAGTGTTCTGCCTATGTTTTCCTCTAAGAGTTTGATAGTTTCTGGCCTTACATTTAGGTCTTTAATCCATTTTGAGCTTATTTTTGTGTATGGTGTTAGGGAGTGATCTAATCTCATACTTTTACATGTACCTATCCAATTTTCCCAGCACCACTTATTGAAGAGGCTGTCCTTTCTCCACTGTATATTCCTGCCACCTTTATCAAAGATAAGGTGACCATATGTGCATGGGTTTATCTCTGGGCTTTCTATCCTATTCCATTGATCTATCTTTCTGTTTTTGTGCCAGTACCATACTGTCTTGATTACTGTAGCTTTGTAGTATAGTCTGAAGTCAGGCAGCCTGATTCCTCCAGCTCCATTTTTTGTTCTCAAGATTGCTTTGGCTATTCGGGGTCTTTTGTGTTTCCATACAAATTGTGAAATTTTTTGTTCTAGTTCTGTGAAAAATGCCAGTGGTAGTTTGATAGGGATTGCATTGAATCTATAGATTGCTTTGGGGAGTAGAGTCATTTTCACAATGTTGATTCTTCCAATCCAAGAACATGGTATATCTCTCCATCTGTTTGTATCATCTTTAATTTCTTTCATCAGTGTCTTATAATTTTCTGCATACAGGTCTTTTGTCTCCTTAGGTACGTTTATTCCTAGATATTTTATTCTTTTTGTTGCAGTGGTAAATGTGAGTGTTTTCTTGATTCCACTTTCAGATTTTTTATCACTAGTTTATAGGAATGCCAGACATTTCTGTGCATTA
>NW_006798403.1:427099-449708 GCF_000442215.2 Lipotes vexillifer | reverse complement strand
TGTTATATCTTTCTTCTTGGATCGATCCCTTGATCATTATGTAGTGTCCTTCTTTGTCTCTTCTGATAGTATTAATTTTAAAGTCTATTTTGTCTGATATAAGAATTGCTACTCCAGCTTTCTTTGGTTTCCATTTGCATGGAATATCTTTTTCCATCCCCTTACTTTCAGTCTGTATGTGTCTCTAGGTCTGAAGTGGGTCTCTTGTAGACAGCATATACATGGGTCTTGTTTTTGTATCTTTTCAGCCAATCTGTGTCTTTTGGAGGGAGCATTTAGTCCATTTACATTTAAGGTAATAATCGATATGTATGTTCTTATTCCCATTTTCTTAATTGTTTTGGGTTCATTATTGTAGGTCTTTTCCTTCTCTTGTGTTTTTGTCTAGAGAAGTTCCTTTAGCATTTGTTGTAAAGCTGGTTTGGTGGTGCTGAACTCTCTCAGCTTTTGCTTGTCTGTAAAGGTTTTAATTTCTCCATCAAATCTGAATGAGATCCTTGCTGGGTAGAGTAATCTTGGTTGCAGGTTTTTCTCCTTCATCACTTTCAGTATGTCCTGCCACTCCCTTCTGGCTTGTAGAGTTTCTGCTGAGAGATCAGCTGTTAACCTTATGGGGATTCCCTTGTGTGTTATTTGTTGTTTTTCCCTTGCTGCTTTTAATATGCTTTCTTTGTATTTAATTTTTGACAGTTTGATTAATATTTGTCTTGGCGTATTTCTCCTTGAATTTGTCCTGTATGGGACTCTCTGTGCTTCCTGGACTTGATTAACTATTTCCTTTCCCATATTAGGGAAGTTTTCAACTATAATCTCTTCAAATATTTTCTCAGTCCCTTTCTTTTTCTCTTCTTCTTCTGGAACCCCTATAATTCGAATGTTGGTGCGTTTAATGTTGTCCCAGAGGTCTCTGAGACTGTCCTCCGTTCTTTGCATTCTTTTTTCTTTATTCTGCTCTGCAGTAGTTATTTCCACTATTTTATCTTCCAGGTCACTTATCCGTTCTTCTGCCTCATTTATTCTGCTATTGATCCCATCTAGAGTATTTTTCATTTCATTTATTGTGTTGTTCATCATTGTCTGTTTTGTCTTTATTTCTTCTAGGTCCTTGTTAACTGTTTCTTGCATTTTGTCCATTCTATTTCCAAGATTTTGGATCATCTTTACTATCATTATTCTGAATTCTTTTTCAGGTAGACTGCCTATTTCGTCTTCATTTGTTAGGTCTGGTGCCCTTTTATCTTGCTCCTTCATCTGCTGTGTGTTTCTCTGTCTTCTCCTTTTGCTTATCTTACTGTGTTTGGGTTCACCTTTTTGCAGGCTGCAAGTTTGTAGTTCCTGTTGTTTTTGATGTCTGTCTCCAGTGGCTAAGGTTGGTTCAGTGGGTTGTGTAGGCTTCCTGGTGGAGGGGACTAGTGGCTGTGTTGTGGTGTATGAGGCTAGATCTTGTCTCTCTAGTGGGCAGGTCCACGTCTGATGGTGTGTTTTGGGGTGTCTGTGGACTTACTATGATTTTAGGCAGCCTCTCTGCTAGTGGGTGGGGTTGTGTTCCTGTCTTGCTATTTGCTTGGCATAGGTTGTCCAGCAGTGTAGCTTGCTGGTCGTTGAGTGAAGCTGGGTAACAGCTGTGATATCTTGAATCAATTATTTAACGTCTCTAAACTTCAGCTTTTGTACCTATACTTGGGCAGCAACGGGCTCCCTTCTTCTTCCCTTGCCTCACAAAACCAGGTGTGTGTGGGGGGGCGCAGTTGAAGAGAGTGCGGGGAAGTCGACTATAAACTCTCCTTACTTCTCGGGTCTGTCCATTGGCAAGCCCTTCTGGACCAGTCAACATTTACTTTCCTCATATCATATAAAAAGAGCAGTACCCTCATCTACAAGAAAGGTCCAAAATTCATGGTCATGACTTGTGCATGTTTTTTTAAAGAGCAAACTGTAAAAACATACCGACGCCCAAACACTAACACACAGTCGAAAACACACCCACGTGCTATGTCTTCTCCCCGAATGCTAATAATTTTTTAATGTGATAAATCTAGGGAAAATCATGCTTATGTCACCAAGCAAGGATACTTAGTGTTCAGTTATTTTCAATCTGAAATGCATATTTTGATTTGGGTACATTACTTCCTAATGTACTTTGACCCTTGATATTGCTGCCCTCATTCTGCCCACTAGAATGTGTGTTAAGTGTGAGCAGGGAGCACACTGGTCTTGTTAATGTTTGTATTGGCAGTGAAAAGCACAGTACCAGGATCATTGAAGGTGTTCAATAAATATGTTGAAAAGTAGAGGACATGCATGGAAGGGGAAAAGCAGCATGTCCAAAGAAGGGCCTCTGGAGTGTGGAGTTCTGGAGTTTGGAGAAAGAGATGGCCACTAGAATCCTGGAAGAATGCCAAAAGAACTCTCTACAAATGTATATAAATAAGTTGAAGAGACCTCCAGCTCCACGTAATATCAAACGGTGAAAATCTCCGAGAGATCTCTGTCTCAATGCCAAGACCCAGCTCCACTCAACAACCAGCAAGCTACAGTGCTGGACACCCTATGCCAAACAACTAGCAAGACAGGAACACAATCCCACCCATTAGCAGAGAGGCTGCCTAAAATCATAATAACGTCACAGATACCCCAAAACACACCACCAGACGTGGACTGCCCACCAGAAAGACAAGATCCAGCCTCATCCACCAGAACACAGGCAGTAGTCCACTCCACCAGGAAGCCTACACAACCCACTGAACCAACCTTAGCCACGGGGCCAGACACCAAAAACAACGGGAACTACGAACCTGCAGCCGGTGAAAAGGAGACCCCAAACACAGTAAGTTAAGCAAAATGAGAAGACAAAGAAACACACAGCAGATGAAGGAGCAAGATAAAAACCCACCAGACCTAACAAATGAAGAGGAAATAGGCAGTCTACCTGAAAAAGAATTCAGAATAATGATAATAAAGATGACCCAAAATCTTGGAAATAGAATGGAGAAAATACAAGAACCGTTTAACAAGCACATAGAAGAACTAAAGAGTAAACAGACAATCATGAACAACACAATAAATGAAAGTAAAAATTCTCTAGAAGGGATCAATAGCAGAGTAACTGAGGCAGAAGAATAGATAAGTGACCTGGAAGATAAAATACTAGAAATATCTACTGCAGAGCAGAATAAAGAAAAAAGAATGCAAAGAACGGAGGACAGTCTCAGAGACTTCTGGGACAACATTAAACACACCAACGTTCGAATTATAGGGGTCCCAGAAGAAGAAGAGAAAAAGAAAGGGACTGAGAAAATATTTGAAGAGATTATAGTTGAAAACTTCCCTAATATGAGTAAGGAAATAGTTAAGTCCAGGAAGCACAGAGAGTACCATACAGGATAAATCCAAGGAGAAACATGCCAAGAAACATATTAATCAAACTATCAAAAATTAAATACAGGGCTTCCCTGGTGGCGCAGTGGTTGAGAGTCCGCCTGCCGATGCAGGGGACACGGGTTCGTGCCCCAGTTCGGGAAGATCCCAAGTGCCGTGGAGTGGCTAGGCCCGTGAGCCATGGCTGCTGAGCCTATGCGTCCGGAGCCTGTGCTCCGCAATGGGAGAGGCCACAACAGTGAGAGGCCCGTGTACTGCACAAAAAAAAAAAAAAAAATTAACTACAAAGAAAAATATTAAAAGCAGCAAGGGAAAAACAACAAATAACACACAAGGGAATCCCCATAAGGTTAACAGCTGATCTTTCAGCAGAAACTCTGCAAGCCAGAGGGAGTGGCAGGATATATTTAAAGTGATGAAAAGGAAGAACCTACAACCAAGATTACTCTACCCAGCAAGGATCTCATTCAGATTTGATGGAGAAATTAAAACCTTTACAGACAAGCAAAAGCTAAGAGAATTCAGCACCACCAAACCGGCTTTACAACAAATGTTAATGGAACTTTTCTAGGCCGGAAACACTAGAGAAGGAAAAGACCTACAATAACAAAACCAAAACAATTAAGAAAATGGGAATAGGAACATATATGTTGATAATTACCTTAAATGTAAATGGATTAAATGCTCCAACCAAAAGACATAGACTGGATGAATGGATACAAAAACAAGACCCATATACATGCTGTCTACAAGATACCTACTTCAGACCTGGGGACACATACAGACTGAAAGGGAGGGGATGGAAAAAGATATTCCATGCAAATGGAAATCAAAAGAAAGCTGGAGTAGCAACTCTCATATCAGACAAAATAGTCTTTAAAATAAAGACTATTACAAGAGACAGAGAAGGACACTACATAATGATCAAGGGATCGATCCAAGAAGAAGATATAACAATTGTAAATATTTACGCACCCAACATAGGAGCACCTCAACACATAAAGGCAAATACTAACAGAGGTAAAAGGGGATATCAACAGTAACACAATCATAGCAGGGGACTTTAACACCCCACTTTCACCAATGGACAGATCATCCAAAAGGAAAATAAATAAGGAAACACAAGATATAAATGATACATTAAACAATATGGACTTAATGGATATTTACAGGACATTCCATCCAAAAACAACAGAATACACTTTCTTCTCAAGTGCTCATGGAATGTTCTCCAGGACAGATCATATCATGGGTCACAAGTCAAGCCTTGGTAAATTTAAGAAAACTGAAATCATATCAGGTATCTTTTCTGACCACAATGCTATGAATAGATATCAATTACAGGAAAAATCTGTAAAAAATACAAACACATGGAGGCTAAGCAATACACTACTTAATAACCAAAAGATCACTGAAGAAATCAAAAAGGAAATAAAAAAATACCTAGAAACCAATGAAAATGAAAACACAATGACTCAAAACCTATTGCATGCAGCAAAAGCAGTTCTAAGAGGGAAGTTTATAGCAATGCAATCCTACCTTAAGAAACAAGAAACATCTAAAATAACAACCTAACCTTACACCTAAAGCAATTAGAGAAAGAAGAACAAAAAACCCCCAAAGTTAGCAGAAGGAAAGAAATCATAAAGATCAGATCAGAAATAAATGAAAAAGAAATGAAGGAAACGATAGCAAAGATCAATAAAACTAAAAGCTGGTTCTTTGAGAAGATAAACAAAATTGACAAACCATTAGCCAGACTCATAAAGAAAAAAGGGGAGAAGACTCACATCAATAGAATTATAAATGAAAAAGGGGAAGTAACAATTGACACTGCAGAAATACAAAGGATCATGAGAGATTACTAAAAGAAACTATATACCAATAATATGGACAACCTGGAAGAAATGGACAAATTCTTACAAATTCACAACCTTCCAAGATTGAACCAGGAAGAAATAGAAAATATGAACAGACCAATCACAAGCACTGAAATTGAAACTGTGATTAAAAATCTTCCAACAAACAAAAGCCCAGGACCAGATGGCTTCACTGGCGAATTCTATCAAACATTTAAAGAAGAGCTAACACCTATCCTTCTCAAACTCTTCCAAAATATAGCAGAGGGAGGAACACTCCCAAATTCATTAAACGAGGCCAGCATCACCCTGATACCAAAACCAGACAATGATGTCACAAGGAAAGAAAACTATAGGCCACTATCACTGATGATCATAGATGCAAAAATCCTCAACAAAATACCAGCAAACAGAATCCAACAGCACATTGAAAGGATCATACACCATGATCAAGTGGGGTTTATTCCAGGAATGCAAGGATTCTTCAATATACGCAAATCAATCAATGTGATAAACCATATTAACAAATTGAAGGAGAAAAACCATATGATCATCTCAACAGATGCAGAGAAAGCTTTTGACAAAATTCAACACTCATTTATGTTAAAACCCTCCGGAAAGTAGGCATAGAGGGAACTTTCCTCAACATCATAAAGGCCATATATGACAAACCCACAGCCAACATCATCCTCAATGGTGAAAAACTGAAAGCATTTCCACTAAGATCAGGAAGAAGACAAGGTTGCCCACTCTCACCACTCTTATTCAACATAGTTTTGGAAGTTTTAGCCAAGCAATCAGAGAAGAAAAGGAAATAAAAGGAATCCAAATCGGAAAAGAAGAAGTAAAGCTGTCACTCTTTGCAGATGACATGATACTCTACATAGAGAATCCTAAAGATGCTACCAGAAAACTACTAGAGCTAATCAATGAATTTGGTAAAGTAGCAGGATACAAAATTAATGCACAGAAATCTCTGGCATTCCTATACAGTAATGATGAAAAATCTGAATGTGAAATTAAGAAAACACTCCTATTAACCACTGCAACAAAAAGAATAAAATACCTAGGAATAAACCTACCTAAGGAGACAAAAGACCTGTATGCAGAAAATTAAGACACTGTGATGAAAGAAATTAAAGATGATACAAACAGATGGAGAGATATACCATGTTCTTGGATTGGAAGAATCAACATTGTGAAAATGACTCTACTACCCAAAGCAATCTATAGATTCAATGCAATCCCTATCAAACTACCACTGGCATTTTTCACAGAACTAGAACAAAAAATTTCACAATTTGTATGGAAACACAAAAGACCCCGAATAGCCAAAGCAATCTTGAGAACAAAAAATGGAGCTGGAGGAATCAGGCTGCCTGACTTCAGACTATACTACAAAGCTACAGTAATCAAGACAGTATGGTACTGGCACAAAAACAGAAAGATAGATCAATGGAATAGGATAGAAAGCCCAGAGATAAACCCATGCACATATGGTCACCTTATCTTTGATAAAGGTGGCAGGAATATACAGTGGAGAAAGGACAGCCTCTTCAATAAGTGGTGCTGGGAAAATTGGATAGGTACATGTAAAAGTATGAGATTAGATCACTCCCTAACACCATACACAAAAATAAGCTCAAAATGGATTAAAGACCTAAATGTAAGGCCAGAAACTATCAAACTCTTAGAGGAAAACATAGGCAGAACACTCTATGACATAAATCACAGCAAGATCCTTCTTGACCCATCTCCTAGAGTAATGGAGATAAAAACAAAAATAAACAAATGGGACCTAATGAAACTTCAAAGCTTTTGCACAGCAAAGGAAACCATAAACAAGACCAAAAGAAGGCCCTCAGAATGGGAGAAAGTATTTGCAAACAAAGCAACTGACAAAGGATTAATCTCCAAAATTTACAAGCAGCTCATGCAGCTCAATATCCAAAACACAAACAACCCAATCCAAAAATGGGCAGAGGACCTAAACAGACATTTCTCCAAAGAAGATATACAGATTGCCCACAGACACATGTAAGAATGCTCAACATCATTAATCATTAGAGAAATGCAAATCAAAACTACAATGCGATATCATCTCACACCAGTCAGAATGGCCATCATCAAAAAATCTACAAACAATAAATGCTGGAGAGGGTGTGGAGAAAAGGGAACCCTCATACACTGCTGGTGGGAATGTAAATTGATATAGCCACTATGGAGAACAGTATGGAGGTTCCTTAAAAAACTAAAAATAGATCTACCATAAGACCCAGTGATCCTACTACTATGCGTATACCCTGAGAAAACCATAATTCAAAAAGAGTCATGTACCAAAATGTTCATTGCAGCTCTATTTACAATAGCCAGGAGATGGAAGCAACCTAAGTGTTCATCGACAGATGAATGGATAAAGATGTGGCACATATATACAATGGAATATTACTCAGCCATAAAAAGAAATGAAATTGAGTTATTTCTAGTGAGGTGGATGGACCTAGAGTCTGTCATACAGAGTGAAGTAAGTCAGAAAGAGAAAAACAAATACTGTATGCTAACACATATATATGCAATCTAAAAAAAAAAAAGTCATGAAGAACCTAGGGGTAAGATGGGAATAAAGACGCAGACCTACTAGAGAATGGACTTGAGGACATGGGGAGGGGGAACGGTAAGCTGGGACAAAGTGAAAGTGGTAGTGTATATATGGACATATGTACACTACCAGTTGTGAAGTGGGTGGCTGGTGGGAAGCAGCCGGATAGCACAGGGAGATCAGCTCGGTGCTTTGTGACCAGCTGGAGGGGTGGGATAGGGATCGTGGGAGGGAGGGAGATGCAAGAGGGAGGAGATATGGGGATATATGTGTATGTATGACTGATTCCCTTTGTTATAAGGCAGAAGCTAACACACCATTTAAAGCAATTATACTCCAATGAAAACGTTAATAAATAAATAAATAAGTTGAATCCAAGAGGTTCAAGTTATGACAGTGATGGGCCTGGAGCTCATACACCTGGGTCCTCCATCTAGGAAGGAATTGTCTATCCAGCTGCTGGGCCTACTGTCAGGAGACAAGCTTTAGCTATCAGTTCCTGGGATTGCCTCAGCTGCAGAGAATGGTCTCACCTAAGGACACCTATGTTAGGGTAGCTTAAATCTAACGACCAAAGAAGATGGGAATATAGCTGTCTGGCCATTTTAGCGAAACAGGAAAACTCTAGGCCATATTTAGCTCCAGAGTTCTCTGTCAGGTCAGCCAACTTTTCCTGCTACCCCGTCTTGCTTTGCTTTTATACCCTCCCTTCCATATCTGTAGATTCCAGGAGTACTCCTCAATGAACATCCTGCACACTAAAAAAAGAAAAGAAAATTAAATGTAGGATTGTGTGAGATTTGAATGATAAAGTTAAGATGGAAGTAGGGTCTCTCCAATACTGTAAATAAATTTGATGCATAAGTATTCATGTTACTCTGTTGAGTCTTTTCAGACTTCCCCTATAATTATGTATTTAAACAAATGACTAATATCAACCCAGATGAGCCTACAACTAGGCAATCTAGATATAGGTACTCTGATCTTCACTTAACAAAGACTACTAAGAAACCCAAAAGCCTGGTAAAGAGACCCCACTTCAAACAGAACTTAGGAAGCCACGCCAAGGTATAATGACTTTGAACTTATTAACCTATGTTGTGCAGGTAACTTAACTCACCCTGCACAAGTTGGTCAGTGGACCAGCAACCTCAGTATCACCTGGGAGCCTGTTAGAAATGCAGAATCCTGGGGCTCACCCCAGATCTACTTAATCAGATTCTGCATTTTAACAAGACCCCCCAGATCGTTTATATGCTCAGTAAAGTTTGAGAAGCACCGTAGAGCACAACAGGTCTAGAACCACAGGACTTAAGATTTTGCAGTGATCGTTTCCAGAATATAAAACAACTATGTATGAAATGTTTAAAGGGAAAAAAAAAAAGATGGAATTACAAAAATGAGCAGGCAAACTTTTAAAGAAGCAAATAGAACTTCTGGAATGGAAAAAATATAATTGTTTAAAAATACTCAAACTGTCATAAAACAAATTAAACACAAGAATCTATCGTTTGTTGCTTCAGCTGACTCTTACACATGGTACTTTCTTCCTTTCCTATGTGTGATTTTTGACTGTAAGTACGTATTTGATTGATTATAAAAATCTGGGCCTGCATGGGGTTCTTTCCTCTGCAGAGGTTTGCATTTATTTCTGCCAGGAGTCCAGAGGTTCTACTAGTGTGGTCCCACTCCAGCTCTCATCCAGGTTCCCTGGCTTAATCCATCAGTCTCAGGTTTACATCACTTCTCCACCTTCTCACTGACTAGAGCCTAGTCTCCTGGCACCACTGATGTTGGCAGCTGCCCCCAAGGGAACTGCACCCTCTGTAAGCACCCACCATTTTGGTTTCAGCTACTGGTTTGTTAGTTGTTTCATTTTCCTCTCTTGGGGGTATGATATAAAATATAGTTTTTCAAAATATATCATCTAGTTCTTTCTTAGTGGAAACAAATTATCTAGTTCACCATACTGTGGAAAGCAGACTCTACTAAAACTCTTTGTCATTTATTAGCTATTAGGTTAAATCACACACCAGTATGGCTGAACCAGTCTAGCAGCTCTTAGACACAAAGTATGCTCTGGCATGGACACTGGGGACCACAGAGATCTGATAGAAATGTACTACAAAGACAGAGACCCATGTTAATCACTATCTTTTTGCCAATATCCTGTTCTAGGCATTATTTATTTGCAGAGAAGGCAAAATCTGGTTATGGCTTTTCAGCTATTTCTAACTGAATCAAATATAAACTGACACCTTTCCTGAAAATATGTCAGATAAAACGAAAAGAAAAGCCTTACCTTCTGAATAGCTTTGGACTTAATTAAAGACACCCCTTTACTTCATGTACATGATAGATGAACATTTACACACACACACCACACACACACACACACACACACACACACACACACACTCGTACAAGATAATAGAAGGTGACACCATCGTTCTCCATTTTATTAAGGATAAAAGCTTTAGGATTTAGAATTGGAGTTAATGTGTGTCCACTAAAGCTGGCTCTTGTCAAGTTCCTTAACGTTATCCCCAAGTCTTGGTCATGCTAACTCTGGGGTTGAGGAATGCTCTGGTGGAACCTATCTCTAGCAGAATTCTGACCCATTGAATGGCCCTTCTTCGGGGAGGGAGTGTAAGGCAGGATAGTGGTTTCCATGGCAACCCTTGACTTACACAGCATCCAGCTTTGTCCCATTGAAAGCATGTCCTTGGATTGAAGTAAAGCCATTGTTGTATAGTTTCCTATAATCAACAGAGAGAGGAGAAATCAGTGACCTATACGAGGTAGTGCTGGCCCTTCTCTGAGGGTTGTGCTTCACTTCTTCAGTGCCAGAGATGTGCATGAAGGTTCTTAGGCCCTACAAGAAAACTTTACAGTACGTCTTATTTGGGACATGGAATAGTGTTTTTCAGTTTGAATCCCCATTCTCCAGTCTTAGCTCCTAAGCTGTTTCCCAGAAGCAGATTCACTTTAATGAGCAAAGATTTGCAATCATTAAGGATTTTTTAAAAAATGTTCTACATATACTCAAAAAACTGGGGTTTCAGGAAATAGTTAACCCAATGTCAATAATGGAGGAGTAAGTGCAGTTTCTCAAGATGAGCACTTTAAAAGACATTATTCATCTGAATGCATAGGTTTTATATTTTTCTCTTTAAAATGTTATTTCACATTTATAGTCATATTTTTAATCCTCAGGGTGTATCATACATTAAATGCTTAATTAAATGGTTGAGGACTGAATTAAATTGAACTTCAAAAACAAATCTAAGAAAATAGATAGACCATGGCCTTTTGGGGAAGTTTTAATGTTTTAACTTGTTGCTATGTTTCTGCAACTAATTAATTCATACAATGATTCCAAGGGCTGGACTGAAGCATTATCTCCTCTATTTCCTAGTCAGGTTATTGAGATATGGAGGTGATTTGCCAAAGCCACACTGATGCACAGCTGTCGGGAATCAGGATTTCTGAACTCAAAAGCAATTCTTCCCACCCACCAAAAGGACACATCCTTTCTGCTGGAAAAGGAGCTCCAGCCATGGGAACTCTGGTCTACACAGGGGTGCATGGGGGTTCCTGGGGGCTACTGTCATGAGATAAGAGAAGGCTGCCATGTCCACAGTCAGGCACAGTGAGTGGCGATTGTAGGGGAACTCTGAAAACTACTGCAGTGCCTCCTGTGAGCTCTAGTAACACAGTTAAGAAGCACACAGGAGACTCCAAACTTGGAATTAGACCTGGCTCTGTCACTTCATAGTAGGTGACCCTGAGAACTTCTCAACCTCAGTTATCCGCAGTTTTCCTTGTCTGTAAAAATATGATAAAATAATACCTAATCAAAAGGTTACTGGGAGGATAAAACAGCTATACATTTAATAAGTAAGGTGTGGACACTTATGAGACAACCATGTTAAAACGAATACCTTGCAAACTTGGATTTATCTTATGTAGCTGTGAAGAACTAAGAGGCAATCCTTGTTTGTTTTTTATTTTGTTTAAAATAATTACACAATGAGTTTATTTCCTGCTACTAAGGTGTCCTGGGGGAGGACTGCAATGCACTGGGATGCTAAGCACAGAGGCTGAGAAAGCTCTATAGGTAAGTTAATTTTTTCTGAACTAGAGTTCATTAATGAAGATGTGAGAATTGTACATTTGGCATTTCTATTTTCCCAAACTTTGCTGAGAGGCCTGGACAATAAAAATGTTCTTTGTTGGAATTACATTACAAAGATTAAATAAAACTCTTATTGGACAAGTAGGTCTCAAAAAGGGAAAATAGTGAAGAAAGAAAAACATAGTAAGGAAAGAAAGAACAAAGGGTTGCAAACTTTGATTGAAATTCTATCCTACCAGGAATATGGGTACAAAGTTTGCTGTTGGACACATACACTTTCACGTTTATAGTTTTTTGAGCATGAGCTTTAAAGAAGCCAGGACTTTTGCAGGTATGTAGAAATAATCATCTGAAAAGATAATGGACAAGCTATGCCATCCCCACCTCTAGATTTCAGGAAAGTTAAGATTCCCTCATTCAGAGGTTTATCAAATGCCTACTGGGCCCCATGCTGGGTGTGAGACAAACAGCAGCTTTCACTTGAGAGGGCTGCTTGGGATATGGGTCCTTAGAAAAAGATGTCAAAAGGTGGAGGTAACATTCTGCAAAGAAATTGAGACTGGTGTTTATATACAATGAGTGGGCACAATGGAAGGCTTTACAGAAGAGGTAAATGGCCTTGAGGTTTGGGGACTGAGCAGGCTAAACCCCAGTCTTTGCTGTGCTGTCAAATGAAATGGTGGCTGAGGAGTCTCTTCTCTTATCAAGAGAGCTCTCGCCATTTATCGAGAAGGATGAATTGAAATGCTCTACTGTGGATAGAGTCCCAGAGGTTGAGATAGCTTCACAGGGTCAAGACTGCTTGACTTGGAATGCTTGGAAACTGCCTCTTCAAAGAGTCGTGTGGAGGCTTGGATCAATTTTGCTGGGGCATAATTCAATCAGGTTTGCATACGATGAAGAACCCTTGGACTGTGGTGTGACTGGAGAAAGGGAGCTGGGTGACAATCTGGGCAAAACCCCCACCAGGCCTGAACCTGGGCAGTGGTACTGAAACTAGAGAGACGGGATCCTTTGGACGTAGTCCCACCTCTACTTTGTAGCTAATTTGATGAGGGAGGGGAATTTTTACCGGCTTGGAGAATTAACTTATCTTTTGTACCTCTATTAGATCTCCTTCATTAGAACAGTTTGTGAATTTCCCTGATCTAGCATATTTTTGAACAACTAAAGAGCAGAGCCCATTCAAACTCTGGAAAAGTGATGATGGAGAGCAGAACTATGTTTTCTATTCAATATCCCTTCATAGGAACTTAATAACAGTTTGTGATGACACAGTTGAAGTATGAGTGCAGAGTATGAAAAGCCCTTAGCATCACCATTTTCTAGCTCAGTGACCTTGGGAAAGTCACTTAAATTTGCTTTAACCCCAGGTTCTTCCTCTATTCAATGGGGATACTAGAACCCAGACTATTATAAGGCCTGCAGGCCAAATCTGGCCCACTGGCTGTTTTTGTAAATAAAATTTTGTTGGAACATAGCTATGCTCATTAGTTTATATATTGTGGATGGCTGCTTTTGCCCTGAAATAGCAGAGTTGAACAGTTGCCACAAAGGCCATGTGGTCTGTAAAATCTGAATGGTCCTTTACAGATAAAGTGCGCTGACCACTTCTGTAACGGAATACTCTCGTCTTGTTACCTAAACCACTTCGTCACCTATAGAGCACCACACCATGAGTCACTACTCTTATTTAACTATGTGAAACCCTCGGTAGACCATAGGGCACATACTATATGGTAGTACGGTTCTTGGATGGCCTGTGGAAATAGTACAGTGACCCAAATAAATATTTCATTGTTGGCAGGAGTGGAACTGGCAATACTCACAGTGTCAAGGTTTCATTGCACAGGCCCTGGAAAGCATTCGCAGGGATCGAAGTCATGTAGGGGTTGTCTGTAATTTCACTGCAGGAGAGGAACAAAAACACCTGGTAAAAAAATGCTTTCTGGGCTTCCCTGGTGGCTCAGTGGTTAAGAATCCGCCTGCCATTGCAGGGGACACGGGTTCAAGCCCTGGTCCGGGAAGATCCCATATATCGCGGAGCAAGTAAGCCCGTGTGCCACAACTGCTGAGCCTGCGCTCTAGAGCCCATGAGCCACAACTACTGAAGCCCACATGCCTAGAGCCCGTGCTCTGCAACAAGAGAAGCCACCGCAATGAGAAGCCCACGCACCGCAATGAAGAGTAGCCCCCGCTTGCCGCAACTAGAGAGCCCGTGTGCAGCAACAAAGAACCAATGCAGCCAAAAATAAATTAAAAAAAAAATGCTTTCCTTCTGGAGCTGGGCTCTTGCTGCATATATGCCCTTAAATAAATAACCTGACACAATTCAGTTTTATCTTATTTCTTTTTAGGTGTCATTGACACTTCTTAGCTGTTGGCGGCTCAGAGGTCCGGTGAGGTGGTGAGAGCTGTCCTAGGTGGACATATACTCAGAGCCACATGTGCAGTGAGCCAGTGAGCTTTGGGATTTGGGCTGAGGTTCTTGACAATCCTCATGTGCAAGGGGAGCAGGTGGGTCTCAGAGATTTCTCATGAATCTCTGACTAATACTTTGTCCAGAGCAACTCGTTTTCTCAGTGTGTGGTACCCCTAAAAAGGGTTGCTAGAATGGGATCAATTGATTTCATTTCATGAGTATTACTGAAGTGCCCTCCACTTGCAAGACATATACTCCTAGAGAACATTTCTATTGCCAGTCTAGTTGCTGGAAGACGGCCTGTATTTTGAACTGAGCTCTTCTGCAGCAAAGAAGCATGGGCATTTTTTCTAACAAAATCCCGAGTTTGGATCCTATCATTCTACATTTTGCTGATTCTGTAGTTCAAACTCAGTCTGTAATTCTCTCTGCATGTGTCCTTTCACTTCTAAACAACTAGTAAGATACTTAACTGTGTCATACGTTTTGGAAAAGAGCACCATGGCCCCATCAGAAGTCACAGGAAGTTTGAGCACCACTCACAGCTGCTCCTTGGGACTCTCCTCAGACAAAACCCCTTAGGTTTTCTATTCCTCAGTTTCCTCATTTGTTTAGTGGAAAAATTGTAACTTCCTTTTATGTCTCGTAAGGTGGTTGAGAGGAGCAAATATGATAACACGTGGGAGAGTGAAAAGCTATGAAAAACTATGTGAAAAATAAAGTATCATCATTATCATCAAATTCCTTCTATTCAAACAATCCCAGCAGCAAACAAATATGCCATAGTATCTCCCATTAAAAACAAAAAAAACAAAAAACGCTTTTTTCCGTATTCAATATGCTCCAAATACTGAGGCATTTTTCTGCTTCTTTTTTGTAGTAAAACTTCCCTAAAGAGTTTGTTATGGTCACTCTCTCTAATTCCCCCTTCTGGTTCTTTCCTGAGCCCACTCCAACCAGACTTCTCCACCCCCAGAACACCACTGGAAGCGTTCTCTTCAGAATCACCGATGCCCCGTATTACTAAACCCAATGGCCATTTCTCAGTCCTTGGCTTACTTCATCCATCAGTGCATTTGTCACAGCTGATCACTGCTTCCTCCGTGAAACAACTGCTTCACTTGGTTTCAACCAACCCCTCTGGCTGCAGCCTAGTTCTTGTCAGTGGCAAGTAAAATATTGCCAAATATTGCATATGTGCACACTTACAGTATGAAGAATACATCAGTGGAATAAACTTTGGTCAGGTCTGGGAATACTCTAAGTCCAGTGTTGAAAATGCCACTAAAGTACATGAAAAAGAAGAACAAGAGAACAGAAATAAGGTAAGAAAATCAACACATAAGAAGTAGAATAATTTAATAGCTAAAAGTATGTGCTCTGAAGTCAGACAAGGATCAACTCCTAAGTCCTTCATTAATTATCTGAGACACCATGGCAAGTTCTAATCCTTGGATGAAATGATGCTCCCTGAAGAATCAAGAATCTAACCCAGTCCACCAGTGTCAATACATCTTTTCTGTTTAGAAGAATCTGGGGATTGTTTGAACCAAGTGGGATTCCTAGAAATAGGAATTCAGGTTTCTTTTCGTGTGTGTGTGTGTGTGTGTGTGTGTGTGTGTGTGTGTGTGTGATTTCCTTGTTTTAACTGGAGGACATTATGCGTGTGTTGGGGGAAGGGAGGGTAGAATAAGGAGAGGATGGGACAGGAAGACAATATAAGTACCCAACTCCAAGCCAGGCTTCTTCTTTCAAACTCTACATTATATTGTGTTCATTATTTTACCAAGAATGGCATTCCCATGGCAGTCACTTGAGAATATCATGGCAGCAGTACCATAAAAATATGTCCAGATAAGGGAGGAAATCAGTCAAAGACAATATCTTCACTCTCCAAAGCTGTGTCATCAGGGCAAAATGTCAAGATTAAAACGTGCATTGACAGCATGAATACAAAAACTCTCAAACTCTGGATGCCTCTCAGACTTAGTTGGTTTAACATTTCTTGCAGCTACTAGAACATAGGTAGTGGATTTAGTGATTTTTTTGAGAGCTTCGGTATGACGTGGTGAGAACTTGTAACTACCAGTAAATCTTTAAAGAAAGTCTTCCAGTAGAGAAAATTCTAGTCCCATTGCTGTACCATCTAAGGCAAATTCTGACCTGACTCCTTCTAGAGGGGAAGACATATGACTTGAAGAGGAAGCAGAGCCTGAGGTCTCAAAAAAGCAAATGGGACGTTCTAAATAACAAAGGAGAGATGTAAGATTCCATGAGGTATATTTGAAGAACAGTAAAAAAAGTAGTTCAATTGCAACAGCTGTTCATGTGGAAGAGTGGGGTGGGGAGACCCAGAGTTAAGTGGGGACCATATCAAAAAGGGCTGGAAATGCCATATTAGGGACTTGGACCAAGACCTGTCTATTCTTCAAAACCCCGAACAAGTCCATCTCCTGGATGTCTCCTCTAATTACCTGCACCCCCAGATAATGTATGTACCTCTTATTTGTCACTTACCATTCTCCTAGGAGAGGAACTTTTCAATCCCATATATAATATCTTCTTTAACTAGATTGTAAGCTTCTTGAAGGCAAGGACAATGTTTTTTTTATCCTACATGTTCCCCACTGAGCCCTGCACATAGCAGGGGACCATCATATCAAAGAGTTACTGATGGATTGGAACTCAAAGTCCACACAGGAGCAATTGCCTTGTGCTATAAGTTTTTATTACTCCCCAGATATCCTTTCAGCCACATTTCCCATCCATATCCTCTTCTGTTCTCCTGGCATCTCCCACCCCTACCTCTTCAGTACCGAACTATTTTTCATTCCCCAAACAAGGCATGTGGTTCCACACCTTTGCATCTTTATCATGCTATCCCATCCACTTGTATTTCTCTTCTACCCCTCCCCCTCCTTTTCCTGGATAAACTCTATTCATCCTTAAAGACTAATTTCATAAAATACATTTGGATATATACTTTTATTTAAAATCCCTAGATGGAAATGAACTAATATATTAATAGTGATTATTTCTGAGTATTGGGATTAAGGTTGGCTTTTTTTTCTTCATAATGTTTTTGTGTTCTAATTTTTTACAATGCATGTAAGCAAGAAAGAAGGGAAGAAAGGAAGGTACCCAGAAGACCTGAGGCCATACACACACATCCACTGAACACACTTCCTTGAGTACCTAGGCAGTAGGCGCTAAGCAGTAAAGATACAACAGAGAACAAAAATGTTGTGGTCCCTGCTCTCATTGAGGTTACAGTTAGCTCACAAGGTGCCACCAAATAAAGCAGTAAGTGCTGTCCCTTCCATTTTTGTCCCCCTAGCTCTAAGAGATGAGGTTTTACCCTTTTTAGTTTTCTGTTTGTTTTTGTGTAACAGTCACTCTAATATTGTGATACCCATTTCCTAACAAAATTGACCAGTGGGCTTTCAGAGGTTTTTGTTTTGTTTTGTTATATTCATTTAAAGACCATATATACATGATGGCATTTTCTCCCTCATGTCTCTTGGGGCAGGTATCTTGTCCCAGCATTATGTGTTGACTTTTGAATAGGTTTTTAAAATGTGGATCATTTCACCTGTTACCTTGCCTTGTGGGAAAAGGTGAGGAGTAAGTCACAGGATGTGATTTGCTCCAGGCCACACACCACTAAAATGGCCCACATCATCCTAGGGATATTCCTACATTATAATTCTCTTAAAAAAAAAAAAAAGGTAGGAAGGCACAGGAGTTAATACTTACAGGAACTTTAGAAGGGGGAGCTCTTTCAGGGCGCCACGGTCTATGTAAGTTAAGCTTCTGGTATTCCGAATCTCTCTGTAAAAGTACAGGAAACATATTCACTGTAATATATCCCTTTCTGTTCTTATGAAAGATAAAACAACATAAATCAGGTTTAACAAATGTTCCTGAGACGAATACACATTTACATGGTGCCCCAGGAAATTCTTCTCCCAGGAGCCAGTCCCATCCACAACAAGCTACTTTTTGGCTCCTTTCAGGGACACAGTGGCTGTTCAGCTCTCATCACTGGCTTAGTTTCAATCCATTTAAATTTTGGGGTGACCTTTCTCTTGTCTACAGTCTCAGAGCCTTTTTTCCTTTTAGATTGGAATAGAAAAGAAAAATCTCTCCAATGGTTTGTTAAGGGAAGATATCTTTATTAACAACAGCAAGTAACCTGGCCCTGGAGTGGGGGTCTGAGTGGATTATATAATGGATTACAGCAAGGGAATAAGGTCAGTGAGGCTTCTCTGTCAATTGCTATTTCAGAGGCAGTAGAGGTAGTGAGTATTAAGAGTTCACTTGGGGGCTTCCCTGGTGGCGCAGTGCTTGAGAGTCCGCCTGCCGATGCAGGAGACGCGGGTTCGTGCCCCGTTTCGGGAAGATCCCACATGCCGCGGAGCGGCTGGGCCCGTGAGCCATGGCCGCTGAGCCTGCGCGTCCGGAGCCTGTGCTCCGCAAATGGGAGAGGCCACAACAGTGAGAGGCCCGCATAACGTAAGGAAAAAAAAAAAAAAAAAAAAAGAGTTCACTTGGGTTTATTTTTCTATATCAGTAATTGAAAGCTCTTGAGCACATGTGATAATATCATATATGTCTATAACTTATCTACTTAGGTTTATATACATGCTAATCAAAATGCCCAGTTAGCATTAATGAAATTAGTGCCTGTTTAGAAATAGGCTCTCATTGGTAGAATTAAATGTATTCAACATGTGTAGATTGGTTAAAAGAGTTTAAAGGTCCTCCCTAGGCTTATGTGAAGAGGGTAGGAAAACTTAGTAAGACTTATAGTCTATCCCCTTCTGAATGGCACCTAAGGCTTGATTCCTAAAGGAACCTGCACCTAGTGGTTGCTGGTAAAAACTAGAAGACTTAGAGTCTGGCCTCTGGGATTTTTTAAACAGTTTTACTGAATGAGAATTTCCATTAACTTCATGCGTTGTGATTAGATACAATTAGATGATGTTTAGTAAACTTACAGAATTGTAAAATCAATCATCATCACAATTCAGTTTTAGAACATTTCTGTCAATGACAAAAAATAATCATATGCACATTTGCAATTAATTCCCACCCCCTGCCTCTTGCCAAGGGACCACTGATCTCCTTCCTACCTCTAAATTTGCCTTATGTGGACAGTTCATATAAATGGAATCATAACTATGTAGTCTTGTGCGTCTGGCTTCTTTCATTTAACAGTGTTTGTGAGGTTCATCCACATGTAGCATATGTCAGTAATTTGCTCCCTTTTATTACTGAATAGTTGGATGGACCTGAGATCAAATCTTGGCTCTGCCATTTCTGGCTACATGACCTTAGACAAGTTACCTGACCTCTTTGAGCCATAGTTTCCTCATCTGTAAAATAGGGACAATAATAGTGCCTCTTTCATAAGATTCTTATGAGGGTCAAATAATGTCTATGAGGGGTTTGGCATGTGTCTTAGCTTATGGTGAAGGCTCTATAGGTGATAGTTTTATTATTGTTATTCTCCTGAGTGGAATGAAAGCTGGAGCAGACATTGGAGACTTGGAGTTGGAGGTAATGCAATGTTTGCAAAAATTTAAAAACATAAACCAAACGAACAAAAAAACCCCACTAGGTTTTGCATTTGACAAAGGACAGTGGCTATGAAACAGACCTTGGAAAAGAGAGAGTGGCATTAACTCTGAGAACAGAAACCATCTCCCACTTCCCCTATCTCAGCTTACTGTCTGTTATTAGCATAACCTTCCTGGTCCCTTGTCTTCATTAGCATAACTTTTGCCCAGGAAAATAACTTTATTATTAATTTTGGGAACTTCTTGAAAGACCCATCAATGCTTCAACAGTTTATATCCCAAAACTCTTAGAAACCCTCGCTTCAAAATCTTTGCCTTGTTGTGTCCACTAATCCTAAACTATCATATCACGATCTTTATCCAACCAAGACCCTGCATAGAAAGACCCACTTTCAACTAGATGGTTTAAATTTTGCTCTGGCTTGAAACTAAAAGCCCTGCATCCCTGAAACTCCCTCTATCCTGGGTAAACTAGGACCATTGGCTACCCCACTGCACACTCTCATAGCAATCCCACCTTGCCCCTCTAAGACTATTGGACTCTGTTGAGTTGAGATGCTCTGTGTGGTGAGCAGTAAACTCCTTGCCAGAGCTTTGCATTTGGAGAGGACGGTTCAAACATCTGTCAATCAAACGTAAACCAGTTAGAAGAGTCTGACAACTGAGTGTGGTTTGCAGTCTGGAAAATTGCTCCATGAGTGACTATTGTTGAACAAGTGAACTTGAGTGAGCAGCCCAAGAGAATGTCACAATAAAGGAGTGTAGCCTGGCTGAATCAACTTTAGGGATAGACAATGAAAGGGAAATGAACCACAGCTGTTGGTTACAGCTGATTAAATGAGGCTGGCAACCAACATGGCGGCTGTAAGAGAAGGAGGAGGTGAGAGAGGCTACAGGCAGAGAGACGGAGACACAAAAGAGGAGATGGATTTTTCAGGGAAAATGTATGAGTGAAATAAAGGGGAAAGATGGACAAGAGATACCACAAGAAAACACCAGGCAAAAGAAGCCACCTTCTGAGGTAAGTGGTTAACACTTGTTCGCAAATGACTTTTAAAATATCTCTGCTGAGAGAAAGATAAATACTGTATGAAATCATTTACACGTGGAATCTAAAAGTGCCAAACTCAGAGAAAAAGAGAGTAGAGTGGTGGTGGGATTTTGGGCAGTAGACTGGGGTGAGAGTGTGGGCAGGGGACTGGGGAGATATTGGTTAAAGTGTGCAAGCTTCCAGTTATAAGATTAGCAAATTCTGAGAATCTAATGTACAGCATGGTGATTAGAGCTAAAAATACTGTATTATATCACTGAAAGTTGCAAAAAGAGATCTTAAACGGTCTCACCACAAAAAAGAAATGGTAATTATGTAACAGGACAGAGGTGTTAGCTCATGCAATGGTGAGAATCATTTTGCAGTATATGAGTATACTAAATCAACACACTGTATACCTTAAACTTATACAATGTTATATGTCAATTATATCTCAATAAATCTAGAAAATTAAAATCTCTGCTGAAACAAGGGGAGTGGGGCATGGACTGCCAGTAGTTTAGCTAAATGGAGACCGATGTCAGAAGTGAATGCAGCTGGTATAGCTGTTGCAAAAAAAGCAATGGAGGTGTAGAGGTAAGTACCAGAAACCTCTGACAAGAAGGAGGAAATAGGAGTCCAAACTGGAATGAGTTCCAAGAATGCCTGGGAGGGTGAATTTGAATCACACAATTTTGAGTAAAGCAATTATGGCTCAAGTGTGCAGGAGGCCAGATATGCTGCCAGGAAGCTGGGGACACCGAGAGAAAGAAAACCTATATGCAATTGCAGCACAGAGGGTTGGAATAGAGATGTCCTGCAGGGTGAGTTTGAACAAGAGCTGAAGATGTCAGTGCCTCTGGATCAGCAGCCTGGGTCCCCGAGTGACTGCATGAAGGAAGGCTACCCTGCCCACCTGCTCATCTACCCAGTACTGTCTCATAAAGAAGAAATAAACTTGTTACCTTAGGGTTTACACATTTTTATTTTTGTCTATTTCTTACAGTAATTAGCCTACCCAAACTCATACAATAAGCATCAATAAATTCTTAAAATACAGAGCACACTGTTAATAGTGGTCATCTCCAGGAGAAAGGTTTGGAGGCTAGGAATGTGTGAATTTCACTTTTTATTTTATCTTGTTCAAATGAGGAAAAAAATATAATATAAGCCATGCAAAAAAAAACCCCAAATTAAAAAAAGCAATATATATCCTATATAAAAAATTTTAATATGCAGTGCCAAATAGTCTGCTTAAATCTTCAAGTATGCTCTTCCACAGAGTGGGGTGATTTAGCTGTGTCAGGGAAATACTTGAGGATCTTGAAGCTTATTGAATAGAAAAAAGCCCAGCCTTGGAAAATTATAAGGTGAAAAGGGATTGGGTATATTTATTACTTAGAACAGTTCTACCACTGAGGGAATAGAAGAACTGATTTTAGAGAAGCAGGTAACATCATCCTTATTTTAGAGACAAAACAATGCAGACGCTTAGAAAGGTTAAGTGACTGATCTCCTGTTACACAGTTAGAGGCAACTCTGGGCCTTAAACTAGGAATTCTAACTCCAAATACAGCTTTTTTTTTTTTTTTTTTTTTTTT
>NW_006798403.1:414636-426867 GCF_000442215.2 Lipotes vexillifer | reverse complement strand
AGCTTTTTTTTTTTTTTTTTTTTTTTTTAATGATTTTAAAGGAGATCATCAACCAGAGCTTAAATATAAATACTCATTATTGCTTAATTTCCCTTCATTGGATTTCAAATAAAATGGACATTTAGATGAAAAGTCTAACAATGAGGCCTAGTGTGCAGTGTTTTCACAAGACAGCAGATTAATAATTTAGCATACATTAGGTTCATTTAATCATACATCTAGATTCTGGATTTTTTTCTTCTTCTGAGAAATATTTGTTAATTCTCAATAAGAGCCAAAAATAGAGAAATTGGTTTGTTTAAAACAACTGGCATTGTGGCAGGTACTTAGTACCCAGTCTAAACCGAAAGAACAGGGAAATCAGCAAGGTGAGAGAAGGGAGTTCTCGGGTTGGGGAGTGAGCAGCCAAAAAGGGGGGAAATGAAGGCTTAAACCCTCCTATGAAGGAACTTTCCAACTACTGATTTTCTTCCATTATCCTGTCCCCCCACCCACCTCAGTTGTTCAACAGGCATTAGTCCTGGCATTTGACTGTGATCCTCAGCCTTAGAGATATTTGCCTATATACCCTAAACATCTCCAGTCCATGAATGAAAAGCACGCCAAACTGGGAAAGAATTGAGGGCGATAATAAAGTCGAGTTGGCATTTCACCTGCAAAGTTAGATGGGGCCAAGGGCGATAGGAAAGCGTCAGACTCCCACCGGGCTCGGAGACTGAATTAAAATACCTGAAGAGAAGAGAAGCTGCCCCAGTCAGCATAGCTGGACTCTTAAGAAATACAAATGCAATAATGCGTTAAGACTCTGTTGTTTAAAACAAGAAACTGAGCAAGGCTATTAACCAAAAACCTAGCTCTCAGCCAGTCCCAGATCCTTCACAACACTTATTTCAATTTGATTTTCAGGTTTTTTTTCTAGTCTGCTTTCAAGTGGCAATGGTTCAAAAAAATGGGAGGCAGTCCGCTTTTACTTTGATTAGATCTGCTTACTCTAGTGAGTGGTGTGTGGAGAGATTTGTTAAACACATAATTAGTGGACATCTATCATGTGCAACTTTACTACATACTCCAGGAGGTGTAGGGAATTAGCAACTAATTATTTAGCTACTTTAAAAACAAGATGTGGGGCTTCCCTGGTGGCGCAGTGGTTGAGAGTCTGAGTGCCGATGCAGGGGACGCGGGTTCGTGCCCCGGTCCGGGAGGATCGCACATGCCGCGGAGCAGCTGGGCCTGTGAGCCATGGCCGCTGAGCCTGCGCGTCCGGAGCCTGTGCTCCACAACGGGAGAGGCCACAACAGTGAGAGGCCCACGTACCGCAAAAAAACCCCAAGAAACCAAAAAAACCAAGATGTGAATATGTTGGCAAAGCCAGAATTTTGTTACTTTAAATACTTTAAATGCTGTACTATACCGATGTGAAAACTGGGACTAAGAATTAAGTAAATTAATGTTGAAGTAACATTTTGTGATAGGCTTTTATCACATAATACATCATCCACGTATTTTTATTTTTTTAGTTCACCCATGCTGAAAAGTGTTTTTCACCTTATAAAATCTGTCTGATTTGAAGTAAATGGATAGTTTTCTGCACTAATAGCATGAAACGTATGAGAGTCAGTTTATGGCAGTCACAAGTTTAGTAATTACTGAAGTAAAAGGGCTAGAAGAGTAATTAATATGAGATTAATTGAGCTTTATGGGGAACAGGGAAAATTGTGCAATACAGGCTTGAGATTCCCTTTTCCAAATGTAAAACCATAAAATGTTGATCTCATGCAACCATCACGTTAGTAACATAAGGCAAGTGGAGACGGTGGGAGGAAGAGACTGACATTTAAAGAATGCCTAGGGACAAAAACTGGACTGAGGAGCTTCAAGATGGTGGAAGAGTAAGACGCAGAGATCACCTTCCTCCCCACAAATACATCAGAAATACATCTACACGTGGAACAACTCCTACAGAACACCTACTGAACGCGGGCAGAAGACCTCAGACCTCCCAAAAGGCAAGAAACTCCCCACGTACCTGGGTAGGGCAAAAGAAAAAACAGAGACAAAAGGATAGGGACGGGACCTGCACCAGTGGGAGGGAACTGAATCACCCATGTATTTTAACATCAAGTATTAATTTCAAAATTAATGCATATTGAAGGACTCCTTAATTTTTAAAAAGTTTATTTCATCTGACTATAAAGATCATATATATATATATATATATATACACACACACATTGTAAAACTTGTAAACACTTTCACATCAAAAAGATGTGAAATCTCCCATCATTGCATGAGCCAAAGAAAATCAGTTTTTTTCTCTCCGTAGATACATCTGGTTGTTGTTTTAACAGCATTGTGTTAAAAGCAGTTCCTCCGAGATTAGTCTATGACGAAAGATGTCTAATGGTTGCTCAATATTTCATACTAAACCATTCTTCTACCTAATCATTTGAGTAGTTCCCAAATTTTTGCTATTATAAATTAATTCTGAGACAAATGGCTTTTTTTTTTTTTTTTGCGGTACACGGGCCTCTCACTGTTGTGGCCTCTCCCGTTGCGGAGCACAGCCTCCGGACGCGCAGGCTCAGCGGCCATGGCTTACGGGCCCAGCCGCTCCGCAGCATGTGGGATCTTCCCGGACTGGGGCACGAACCCGTGTCGCCTGCATCTGCAGGCGGACTCTCAACCACTGCACCACCAGGGAAGCCCCAAATGGCTTTTTATGTGAACTTTTTTCTCACTCCTATGTTTATTTTCTTAGGGAAAATGTACTGAAATGGAATTACTGGGTTAAAAAGTACAAGGCTGTCAAAGCTCTTGTATATATTTGATCCTTAGCTTCTAAAGTCCTGATTTTTGGACTAACACTCACTTTTCAGAAATAGTCTATAAGTTCACAGAATAAGTTATTTCCTACATTTTCTTTTTTTTAATTTAATATAAGAGTAAGTTTAATGACTCAAAATTATTGAACAACTTTATCCTAAAATGCTTATTAATGGATCAATTTTAGTTTGGGGGGACTTCATCAACACCAGATTACAGGATTAAAAAACACTTGTTGTAGAGTCACATTTTTCTAAAATGTAACCCAGATATGGACTGTCCCATCATTCTTCTGTTCCATCATACTTGCATGCTGATAATAAGGAATCCACTCACATCAGAAAGTGAGCAATGTAGATTTTACTGAAGATTCATAAGTCAGGGGAGAGGTTTTACACTGCATACTCCAAAGTTAACAGCTTATTCCTCCCATCAGACTTTTCTGAGTTTTATTGTCTCTGCTACTGTGTATCAAAGCTTTTCAGTGAGAGATATCTTAATTATTCTACTATGATAATTATCGATAAAGCATTTTACCACTAACGTTCCATTACATAACTGGGGAAAAATAATCTATAATGGAAGGTGATATTCATGATTTTGATGCATTTTTAATTTATTGAGGAATTTTAAAAATAGATGCTAATTCAAAGAGAGTTTATAAATGTTCAGAGTTTTGAAGCGGATTGAGGAAAATGTAAGTTTATCAGCAGATTTTCCACTAGAAATAGAACATTATAAAAATGATTTTTCTTTTTTTAATTTAGTTTTTTCTTTATTGGGATATAGTTGCTTTACTGTGTTGTGTTAGTTTCTGCTGGACAACGAAATGAATCAGCTATATGTATACATATATCTTCTTCCTCTTGGACCTCCCTCACCCCTCCACCCCCCCATCCCACCCATCTAGGTCACCACAGAGCACTGAGCTGAGCTCCCTGCGCTATAAGGAGGTTCCCACTAGCTATCTGTTTTACACATGGTAGTGTATATATGCCTGGAGGTTGTATACAGCTACTTTCATGATTATTTAATGATCAGAACTAAGACTGGTGCTCTCAAACCTCCAATAAATCCACTTGATTCAATTCAGTGAATCAGCAAAATTAAGTCTTATCTCACTATCTGCTGTACATCACACATTTTACCTACCCAGTTGTAGAATTTTTATTTACTTGTGATTTTCAAAAAAATCCACAAAACAAAAACAAAACCCCAAAAATCCACAAAACAGTAAAAACATATTTTTGAGGGCAGCACTTGATTTAATTATTTCTTCTTTTAATTAAAGAGATATTTTGAGTTTGCATTGGTTCTGGAGGCAGACACTCTTGGTTTCAAATTCCGACTCTGAAATTTCTTAGTTGAGTAAACTTGGGTAAGAGCCCTGTGAGATACTTATTACCATCTTCATTTTACATAGTGGAAACTGAGGCTTAGTATGATTAAATGGGACAGTATATGTGAAGCACTTTTAGCAGAGTGCGTACCCATAAAAGGCATCCAGTAATTGGTAGCTACTATTAATAGGAGGAACAACAGCAACCATCTACTATATGCTATTGGCTTCTTTATAAAGGAAATGAAATAGAAGATGGATGTGCCTAGTGTTTCATCAATTTACAGTTATACACCTTTATCATATGTACACTTTTGGGTCCAACCAGTATCCTAGCTGAAATTTAGAACTGAGGAGAACTGATTTGTAACCACTTAGGACCCTCAATAATTTGCAAAGAAACTTGCCATTCTTGTAGTTTTCTATTACAAATTCTCAGTGTCCCACCTCTTCTGGCCATCTATTGCTGCATAACAAATTACCCCAAACTAAATGGCTAAAATAACAACCATTTTATTATAGCTCACAATTTTGTGGATGAGGATTTCAGGCAGTGCTAAACTGGGAAATTTTTCTGCCCCATGTGGCATCCCCTAGGATTATTGGTTGGTATATAGCTGGTGTCTGGATCAATCTGGAGGGTCCAGGATGGTTGTGCTTCTATGCCTGGCTCTGACGCGGGTTGTTAGAAGGCTAGGTTCAGCTGGCTGCTTCTCCATCTCCATGTAATCTCAGGGCCTCCCCATATGGTCTTCCCATCAGTGTAGCTGGACTTCTTACATAGTGGTTCAAGCCTCCAAGAGTCTAAATTAAAAGCTGCCAGTTCTCTTAAAGACTGGGCCTGAAAATGCATGATGTCACTTCTACCATAGTCTGTTGAAATATTGGGCAAAAGTTTCAAAATTTGAACAAGACCAGAAATCCATAGATCCAGGAAGTTCAGCAAACCCCAAGCAGGTTAAAGACAAAGAAAATATCACCTAGGTACATAATTTTGAAAACCAAAGATAGAGAGAAAGCCTGAAAAGCAGCCAGAGATAAACGGACATGTTACCCATAGGAGAACAATGATGAGAATATGAGTGAACAATGGAGGCCAGAAGACGTGGAAAGATACCTTCAAAGGGCCGAAACAAAAAACTGCCTTGCTAGAATTCTATACCCAGCAAAACTAATTTTTAAATATTAAGGTAAAATAAAGTTATCTTCAGATAAATGAAAGCTGAGAAAATTTGTTGCCAACAGAACCACACTAACATGCTAAAAGAAGTTCTTCAGGCTAAAGGGAATGATTGGATCTACAGGCAGGAATTAACACTGGAAGTATTAAATATGGGAATATATATAAAAGACTAGTTTTTCTTTACTAAATTCTTTAAAGGTTAATTAACTCTTTAAAAAAATAGCAATGTGGTGGGATTTATAACATATATAGAAATAAAATATATGACAAAACAGAACAAAAAATGGGAGAGAGCAAACGCAATTATAATTTCAAAAGTTTCTTACATGATATGGGGATTGGTGTAATCGTTCTTGGTAGACTATGATAAGTGAAGGATGCATATTATAATCCCTTGAGTAACCACAAGAAAATATTACAAAGGGCTAAACAGCTAATAGGGGAGATAGAACAGAATACTAGAAAACAAAAACAAAAGCATAAACAACCTGATTAATCCAAGAGAAAACAAAGGAGGAATAAAGGAACAAAGAACAGAGAAGAAAAATTGAAAACAAATTGGAAAATGGCAGGTTTAAATCATATTAATAATTACAGTAAATGTAATGGACTAAAAAAAAAAGGGTAGGGATTATTAGAGAGAAAAGCAAGGTCCAGTTATGTGCTGTTTACATAAAATGCACTTTATATATAAATATATATAGTTATTGAACACCATTTTTTTCTGTAAAAATATAATAGCTACTTCAGAGGATTGTTGCAAAGATTAAGTGAGTAAATATGTGTGTTGAGCATTCAGCATAGTGCTTGGGACATGGTAAATTCTCCATTAAGGACAGCTAAACATATATGCATCTGTGTATGTTCACACATAATACTACATGTTCTATCAATTGTAATTTTCATTAATTCAGACTGGTCTTCTACTTCAATTCATGATTTTAAAAGTGCATGTTTAGAATATATCTAATTGTTCCCCGTTTTTTGGTTTTGGTTTGACGGTGTGAGTGATTGGCGCATAAAACACACTGCCTTGTGGAAACATTTATTATTATCTCCACACATTTGCATTGTTCTCACAAATTTTAATAAGTTCTATAAAGCAAAAATAAAGGGTTCAATCATAGATTCAAGTGAAGGATTCATTTAGGTGGGATCAAGGGTATGTGTAAGTAATATTTAGGCTGAAAAAATAATCGGTAGTGTTAACCAGGTAAAGAGAGAGAGAAAGAACTTTCTGGAAAGAGGCAAAAGGATGTGAAGGCCCCAAGGTGGAGAAGATCTTGGACTGTTCAAGGAACTAAAGAACACAGGTGTGCAGGAATGGAGCAAGATGAGGAGACAGAGGTGGGCAGGGCTGGCTGAAGTCCTGGGCCTGGAAGTTTATGTTGAAGACTCTGGATTTATCCTAAGAGAAAAATCACTCTGGCTGTTGTGCAGAAATGAATTAGAGGAAGCCAAAACTGGAAAAACCAGTTCGGCTATGAAGTTATTGTAGTCCAAGCAAGAGATGATGATGATGGTGGCTTGGACAAGGGTGGTGGCAGCAGAGAGGAAGAGGATGAATTTTTTATGTATTAGTGTAGTAGAATGGACAGGACATGGTGAAGGATTAGAAGTGGGTGATGAGGAAAGAAGGTATAGTGATCCCTTCAGGTGTCTGGGATTTGCAGTAAGGTGAATGGAGGTGCCATGTACAGCCTCAGCAAGTATCAGAGGAGTTACAGGTTTCAGGAGGAGAGGTAGATTTCAGTTTGGGGTATTTAAGTAGTGAGAGAGATGTAACACAACTGAGGAGATGTCAAGTAGACCAATAGGTTAATGGTCCAATACTTAAAAAGTGAGGCCTGGACTAGATGTGTAAGTTTGAGACTTGTTGGATAAGATCACATGGGGGAGAGTGTGGATTGAGAAGAGGACACAGGACTGGGCCATATGGAGCCCCAACATTTAGAAGTGGGGAAGGAAAAGACACCAGCAAAGGAGAATGAGAAAAACTGACCAGCATGGTTGGAGGACAGCTGGGAGTGTGGTATCACAGAGCCCAGGGGAAGAGGGTTTGGATAAAAATAGAATAATCCACTGTTTTGAATAGTGGATTATTGTGTATGTTTAGCTATAAGATGCAATTACCACAGCTTTAGCACAGTGTTAAACATACCATATTTATTGAATGAATGGGTAGCTTTGTATCTTTGGAAACCTAGCTCATGGTCACTAACAGAAGCAATGTTTATGTTCTACCACCCCAATTCATATCAGGGAATAAAACCTAAACATGAATTAGGAAGCTGTCTCAGAGGACAAATATTGAGCTTTGGCAGGAAAAGTTTGAAAAGGCATTGGAGAGATGATTAGAAGTGGGGATGATGAAGTGTGAGTTCTCCATAGCCCTAGATCAGTCTGTTCACCAAATCACATGGTCAGAAAGGGGTAGAGAGAGGGCAGCTGAGGAAGGAAATATATTCATGAAACAGAATAACATTATGCTCTTTAACTGCTGATGTGCTCACTGAGGCATTTCAATAAGCACTGGCAACATGCACTGACATTTGAAATCAGTACTCCTTAGTTTAGTACCTACCCTTGCAGCAAATCCAACATGGTGAAGAGCTATTTCCTAAATAAATCAGAGGCTTTAATTCTGTGCTCAGGAATCCCAGGAAATTTTGGTTGACAGTACCATGCTGTCTGTGGATTAAACAAATTATTGATGTTTGGCACCCAAAGTCTTTATTTAACCTGCATGTTGACTAGAACCATTTGCAGATAATAATGTTGGATATATAGTAGGAAAATTTGAAGAATGCAAGATGCATTATTCTCTTACTTTCTAAGATATTAGGCTCTCAATACCTCATATATATAAGGAAAATATCTTTTTAAAAACCCATTTTCAAATTCATCCTTGTTGTAGTCATTGTATTTAATAGTTTCCTTTGCTTTAGGAAGTTAATACTTTTGCTCAGAAAGGGAAAATGGATATTTATAAGAGAAATATTAACAACTAGAATCTTTATGAGAAAAAGGCTGTAATAAAACAAAACAGTTGCTTTTAAGAGATGCAGGATTTATATAGAGCTTTATTACAAATCAGTTGCCTTGATTTTTTGGTGAGTGGGGCAGAGAAGCAAAATGGTATGATAAATGAACATTATATTTGGAGTCTGGAGATTGGGTTTTGAATTTTAACTGTTGTTCTTAATGACCTGAACTCTCAGTTTTCTTGGGTTTTGTTCTACTTTCTTTGGTTTTAATTCACTGTTCCTTTATAAATTTATTGTGAAAGATATATAAATGAATTATTTTCAGCCTTTTTTCTAATATATACATTTTCTTCTGGGTATAACTTAAATTGCATCCTACAGGTTTTGATTTGTCATCTTTTTATTGACAATTAGTTAAAATTGTTTTCTAGTACCTGTTGGGATTTCTTCTTTGATCCATGATTATTTAGAAGTGTACTACCTACTAGTCAGAGAATATGGTTGATTTTAATTTTTTGTAAGCTACTGAGATATTAATTTCTTACACGTATGATTATTTACTTTTTTGGTATATATGTTCTATCAGATAAAGCTATATTAAACTCCCACTATGATTGTGGATTTATCTATTTTATTTTTTTAGTTCTGTTACTTTCTGCTTTATATGGTTTGAAGCTATGCTCTTATAGACATTCAAGGTTAGAATCATTATATCTTTTTGGTACAGTGTATAGTAATCCTTTTATATCATAGCTTCATGCTTTATATATATTGGTATATTTATATCAATTTTCTCTTGGTTACTGTTTGCATGTTAATATTTTCATGCTTACATTTTCTATCTTTCTATATCTTTATATTTAAAGTATGTCTCTTATAAGCAGCATTTTTAAATTAACCTATTTGGCAATCTTTGTATTTTAATTGGAGTGTTTAGTCCTTTTATGCACTTAATGTAAATATTGGTTATTTGGAGTTAAATCTACTATTTGTTCCAGAAGTTCTTTATTTCTTCTAATTTCTTGCCCTTTTTGTATTAATTTTTATTATTCCATTCCTCACTATTGTTAGCTTATTATTTATCCATTCTTTTACAGTTGTTTTAGTTTTTGCCCTATGGATTAGAATATTTATTAATTATTTGTAAAACTCTAATATAAGTTAGTGTTTTTACCATTTCCCAGACAATTCAAAGAACTTAGAATGCATTAACTTAGAATGCATTAACACTATTTAAAACCCTCCCATCGTTTGTTTGCTATTGTTGCTATTGTGTATTTGAATTCTATGTATACAGGCAGTCCTTGCTTTGCATGGTTCCCATATGCATGAGGTTCAGTTACCATTAATTAGTTAAATTTAAATAATAACTGGTTCCAACCACATGGTTCAAGTTTGTTACCCCAGTATATTAACTATGAGTAATTGCATAAAGTACAAACTTTGCTGCCAGATCTTCAGTCAACGCATAACTATGTAAGTAACAGATGCACATGATGATAGGTGATCAATTACACCGCTCCTTTCAAAGTCATTGGTGATAGGTCACCGAGCATCTATTACTCAGTTCATACACAAACAACAAGGTGTGCAGTTGTGTTGCCTCCATGACTCTCAGTGATAAACCCACACAACATTTTATAAAAGAGGATAATTGAAAGAGGTAATTGACCAACAAAGATGGAAGAAACAAAGAAACAAAATGTGATAGTGCTGGAAATGAAATTTGAATAAATGTAAATAGAGTCATAGAAACTGCTAACCATGGGAACGTCCATACTGCTACCATTTGAGAGACTCTAGACATTTAATAAGAGGAACTTAAGTGAAGGTGCCTTATTGACATAAATAAGAAAAGTGGTTGTGAATAAAAGAATGAAGATGTCCCCAAAGAAATGATGCTGGTAAAAAAAGAACTTACATTAAAGGGACTCTCAGAAATATTTTGACATTGAAAGAACAGAGGATAGATATTGGAAGCTGATCCAGACCTAGAAAGGAGTATGACAATTTGCCAAGACAGTGACGTGATACTCTCTTGTAAGTTATATATACAAGAGAGAAAAATTTGTGTGCTATTCAAACTACTCTTGATAAGCTTTTTAGAAAGAAATAAAACATTTTACTTCTAAATGCTTCTAACGTTTAAAATTACAATGTGCTAAAAATATTAGTTTTACTATTTTTATTTTCCCCATGCATTTATAACCCAACAGTAAGAGAGATTTTAATGTTTTGACAAGAATTTTTGTCACAAAATGTAATCTTTTTTCCATTGATTAAGATCGCTTTGCACAGTTTCAGCATGCACAGTTTTATGATCCAACACTATCATGCAGAGCAAAGACTGCCTGGTTTTTAAACCCCATAAGACGTTTTGTTTTGTTTTGTACAGTCAAGTTTAATTTATATTTAGCTCTTTTTGTTCGTTTGTTTTTGTTTTTTGCTTTTCATTTCCTCCTGTACCTCTGTGCTATCAGGTGGGATTATTTTCCTTTTGCCTTAATAATTCCCTTTAGCAGTTTCTTTAATATGAGCCTAATGGTGATGAATCCTCTCAGCTTTTGTTTACTTGAAATGTCTTTCTTTTGTCTTCAATTTCAGAGAATCTTTTTGTTAGGTTGGCTGATATTTGCTGTTGTTATTTTTGTGGTTCTCCTTTTTGCAGATATCTTACTTTTTGCTTTGTGGATTCCATCATTTCTGTTGAAAAGTCAGCTTTCAGTCATGTTGTTACTTCTTTGAAAGTATTATGTATTTTTTTCCTCTGGCTGCTTCTTATGATTTTCTCTTTCTTTGATTTTTTAGCACTTTTACTATGATGTGCCTTGTTGTGGTTTTCTTTGTATTTATCCTTTAGGGGTTTGCAGTACTGCTTACATTTGTGACTTGATGTCTCATGAATTTTGGAAATTTTCTTTCAAATATTGCTTCTTTCATTCTTTCTCTTCTTTTTCTTGGGATCCAGTAATAGGTATGCTAGACGTTTTAGTGTGCCACGTATTTCTTTTTCTCTGCATGCTTCAGGTTGGATAAATTCTTCTGACCTAACTTCTAGGTTACTTACTCTCTTTTGACCTATGCATATCTGTTGTTAAACTCATGTATTTAGGTTTTATTTTAGTTATTGAATTTTTAAACTCTAGAGTTTCCATTTGATCCTTTCAAAAATATTTTCCAGTTCTATTCTAAAATTCTCTATCTTGGCAATTAAATTTTTGAATGTCTTGATCATAGTTATTTTAAAGTCTGTCTGATAACCCCAATATTTGAATCTCTTGTGGATCATTTTCTGTTGTCTGTTTTCCTCTTTTGATTTTTGCCATAAATTCTTTATTTTTAATTTTTTTTTTGTATGTTTGGTTATTTTTTATTGAAAGCTGAGCTTTAGTCTTTGTGAGGACTGATCTATTTCCCATTATACCATACTTCTGGGATGAAGCTCTTTTTGGCATCCCAGCTACAATCCTTGGGTGTTTACTAGGAACCATCTCCTTAGTAAGCCTTGAACTCCAGTTTTTATTTCCCTAGCTCTATGAGACTGCCTAAACCTCTGGGCAGCCTCTCAGCTGTTGTTTACAGTTTAGAAAATACTTCAAGAGGAAAGTAATCAAATGTTGTTTTGGGGATTTGCTTCTCTCCCCTTAAGTTCTTGCTGCCTTCATAACACTCAAATACCATTAAACAGATTTTTTTTCCAGCTCCTCTAGTTGTTTTCAAACCAGTGGTTGATATAATAATGTCCGCTAGCCTACCATAGCTGGAGACAACTTTCTGGGCCTCAGTATTCTTAACACATTATTGTCCGGGGGATTTTTGCAGAAACTAATACCTGTGGCCGTAATACGTCTCTGGTCAAAAATGTGTCAAAGGCAGCATACTGTATTACATAGGGAAAG
>NW_006798403.1:406350-414615 GCF_000442215.2 Lipotes vexillifer | reverse complement strand
AGGGAAAGAAGATTTGAGTCACATATTTATGATGTAAAACCTCTGACCCTATCCGTTAGTAACTCTGTGACCTAGGATAATGTATTTCGTCTCTCTACATTTATGTTTTTCTTAAATAAATCATACAAATGATAATCTCTACTTCACAGGGCTGTTTTTTGAAGGTTAAATAAATAAAGTACTTAAATGTTCAGCATAATGTTTAGAACATACTAAATATTCATAGATGATAAGTATTTTTGTTCTTCAAGAAAAGAGAGTTAATATTTCATAATACATGGCTGCTTAAAAGAATGTAATGTGATTATTTGTGTAAAACTTTTTATAGATTGCAAGGTACTACAGAAATAAAAACAGAATAATTATTTATGAAGTGTATTGATTGGTTTTATGTGGGAGGCACTGTGCTAAATGCTTACATGCATTATGTCATTCAATATTTATAATAAGCATATTAAGTTGGAACTCTTATTACCATTATTTTACAAATGAGGAAACTGAGGTTAGGAAGGATTACATGACATGTCCAAGGTTAGATAATGAGATTGCTGTGACCTAACCACTAGACCGCCAGGGAACATCAAGGTTAGACAATGACAGGCAAAGAAACCAGGGTTTTTAACCCAACTCTGACCAACTCCAAAGCCAGAGCTCTTAACTCCACTCCTGTTCTAATCTCACAAGGCTACATTTCTCTTTCCTAAATGAGGGGGAAAAGTTAGTTTTTGCAGAAACTTGCACAGGCCCTGGAATCCAGTAGGTGGTCAGTAAATATTTATTGACTTACAGATATCCATATCAATAAAATCTGTTGACACAGTAGTGATAGAAAGAAATGCAATTCAAAAAGGGGACTTCTAATTTTGTCTTTAACTTCCAGCCATGCAAGTTAGAATTAGGATGAATTAACATAAACTGAGAGTGAGAACAAGTTAAGAATTGAATCATAAATGGAAATTCTGACCCATGTTCTAGTTGCTATTGCCATCTGGAGCCCCGAAATTATCAATTAATAGTGGCTGTGGCTTGGATTTATGCTTCACTTTTCATTGTACTTACATGTGAGTCATTTTACTCAAATTGTAGAAGGAATGTGATTCCAGGCGCTGCAGAGTTGCATCTATTGACAAGTAGCTGAACATCACAAAAATATAAAACAAAGTAGAAAGTTAGTAGGGTTGTGAACTGCAAACATACTATTAATTTTGATGTAACTTCTTTGTCAGGGGCTTCCCAGGTCATGCAACATGCACAACCCTCATGGTTTCTCCCTAATTATGTTAAAATTAGTTATTACTTTTTTTAGATCCTGTCTTATCTGAAAGTTTCCCAATTCATTGGACCTATTCATCCTTCTGGTTTCATTCAACAGATACTTCCTTTAGAAGCTTTCCCCAAATTTCCTGATTAGGTTAAATTTTGCATAGTATATCCTCATGGCACCATGAACTTCTCCTTCCACTAATTATCACAATGAAACTTTGCAAGTGTTTGGATGATATGTGACTGATGTCTCATTAGAGTGCCAGTTCTCTGAAATGGGGAACTGTCTGTTTCTGATGGACACTGAATTTTGAGTACCTTTCATATTGCTTGTCATGTAGTAGACTTCCAATGAATATGGATTAAGTGAATGACAGAGTGAATGAATGAACAGGTGAGTTACTCAAAATAGCAGAAAATGAAAGACGTTAGAAAAGAATTCACCAATAAATAAGAGGCATTTTTAATGGAGTAGCTAATTGCATGAGGTCAGAGATGTAGTTACAAAGAAGATGAAGAAAAAGCCACATTTCTCTAGTGGAACATTCCATAAGGTGGTGACTACATATTCTCTCAAGACTTCTCTTCTTGATTTTGAGAGGCTGAAAACTCAATATTTATTTTGAACTTTGTAATTGAAAGGCAACACAAATAAAAGTTTTAAGTACTAAAAAGGAGAAAAGAGAAACTTCTAAATACAACTTGTCAAGAATACATAAGGGATGATGTTTCAAAACATCTCCTAAATTCTATCTTGTAATAAGAATGACTAATGCAGCCAAATTCAATGACTGCTTTTTATTGAGAGGCATTTCTATGACATTTGGGAAAATTAATGATTAACAGACGGTGTCCACCTGTGGCCGTACGGTGTCCACCTGTGGCCGTAGCAGAGCTTCTCAACCCTGGCCATACAACTGAACTATTTGGGAGGCTTTTAAAACATAAGATGTCCAAGACTCAGTCCAGAATAATTAATTCAGAGTATTTAAGGGATGGGGCAAACATTTTTATATTTAAAAAGCTTCCCAGATGATTCTAATGTGCAGGCAGGGTTAAGAACCACTGGCCTATAGTTTGAATTGAATCTGCCAGTAAAATATTTTCATTAATACAATTTTTATAAGAGGAGTGCTGACTGTTCCATTTGAGTGTTTTTCTCATGGGTATTGTGTGTATTCTAAAGGTCCTGTGCTTTCTGTTTTGAATTATCTATTCTCTAAACGATTATCCTTTGATTTATCAGGTCTCCCAAGTCACTGCCACTTGTGGATAACATTACATAAATTATTTTGATCCAAATATCATATCTTTAACATAGAGGAAACCATTGAAGATGTTGAAAAGAATTAATTTATTGTGTAGAGATTGTGGGGATTTATAATGGATGAAGCTGAGCCATCTGAAGGACAAGATTAATTTTGAAGGCTGCAAACTTGTTTTCCTAACTTTGCATCATATCCACTGCTCCAAATTTTCTCCTGAATTTCTTAGTTTAGGAGGTGCAAAGCTTTCTTAAGGTTTTAGTAATTCAGCACATGTCATAATCACTGAAGTTCCAATTTCTCCAACTGAATGATACCTCCTTAGAGGACTCTTATAGCTTGGCTGCAAAGACAACATATAGGAACCGTTTATTCAGTGGGATGAGAGCAGTGATTCCCTACTTGCTTATCCCATTTTTATAATCAGGAAAAATCAGATCCCACATCTTCCTCATATTTCTTCTAAGCAGGCAAGTCTCATGTAATAACTAGAGTAACCATATCATTAATCATCCAAAATAGGATATTTTTATGAGTTAATACAGGGTGCTATTAATAATTATGCCAGAACAATAGGTGGGAATTTGTACTGTTCCAGGCAAAGCTACCTGGTGATCTCTTGCCCCGTAGATGTGACAGCTCCCTAGCTATTATTTAGGTATGTGTGTATGCTTTCATTCAACAAATATCTATTAAACATTCACTATATGTCAGTAAATGAGCATTGACCATTCAGACCTCTTCCCTAGCTTCAAGGAACTCACAGTAGTGGGAGATACAGACAGATAAATGGGATTAACATGTAGAGTGATAAATTCTTTGATGGGGTTCAGGGCACACTTAACCCAGACTGGAGCATCTAAACATAGTCTCCCTGGAAGAGTCCTCATCAGGACCTTCAAATCTGCCTGGATGTCCTGAATATCCCAGTCAAACTTCCTTCTTTTATTGCCCATCATTTTATTTCAAACCTTCTTAAATTTCTAACTCTGCCCTTTCTACCCAAATATTAGTAGATAATCTTTTTAATAATTTGTAGAAAATATTGAAACCTTGAGATGAGAATTCCTTGAATCCCCCTCTAATAAGCCTATTAATTTACCTGCACCTGCCCCATCTCTAACTACTATTTCTTTTTACAGTACAAAAGGTGCCCATCTTCCTGTAAAAGGTCAATCCCTCTATTTGCACCCCATTCCCTCCTGCCTTCTTAGGGACCTCATGTTCTTAAAATTGTTCTTTCTTCAGTTTTTTTTTTAAGCCTCTCCTTCTCTTTGATGCCTTTCCCTGGTCCCAGTTACTTCTACCTGTTTATGACTCTCAAGTCTTAATCTCTACCCAAATCTCTCCTGAGTGCCCCTACATACCCAGAATTTCCAGCTCTCCTTAGCCTACTTTGATTTTTTTCCTTTTTTCCATATCCATATTCCCTTCTGTATTAATATATTTATTTATTATGTTTTTGGTTCCATGCCTATTTCTTTTCGTTCAAATGTGAACTCCACAGGGGCATGGTTCTTTGTGCATTTGTTCCCTGATGTATCCCTATCTCTTGGAAAAATGATTGATATATACCAGGGACTGAATAAATATTTCTTGAATGAATTAATAAAAGAATTTTATCCTGATATCTATTAGACATAGCTGCTTGATGCCTCAAAGGCACCTCAAATGCCACAGGCCCCAAATTGAATTCCTAACTTACCCCCTGTCCCTCCATAGCAAATGCACAGAAAACTTCTCTACCTTGGCAGACGTGCTCATCAACCGCACAGGTGTCCTAGTCGGAAATGTCACTGAAATTCTCCATCTCTTTCCCCCTTCAAAATCAACCAACTTTTAAGTTTGTCAGTTCTCCCTATTTCTCAAACCTGGCCACTTTTTCTTTATTCCCACTCAGCCTTCACCATTCAACCTGCCGTCCCCTCTCCCCAGGCACTGCATCGACCTCCTCACTAACTACCTGTCTCCAGCCTTGCTCCACTTCCACCACTTTTCCACAGCCCAGCCAGGGAATGTTTCTAAAACATCTGATCTGTCACTTCCCTGCTTATAATCGTTCTGTGGCTTGGTCCTTAGGGAAGATTTCAAACTCCTTCAAATGATTCGCAAGGCCCTGTACTCACTTCCCTCCCAGTTTTATTTTTCTCTACTGTCCCCACTCCCAGCCTAAGCTCCAGCCTCAACAAACTTATTTTTAACTTCACTGACATCCCTTTTCTCTTCTGCTTGGAACTATCTTTCCATCTTTTGTTTTTTGGCCAGATAATACATATTGCAAATTAGGCACCATTTCCTCCAGGAAGCCTTCCCTGACCTCACCCCATATCCAGGTAACAGACCTCTCATATGAGTTCCCAGGTCACCCTAGAACTGACCCCATCATGACACCTATCACTCTCTTAGGAAGGAAACTGGAGCTCCATAAGTATTGTCTACTGTTGTATGTGACACATCTAGCAAAGCGCCAGGCACAAAGTATGGCTCAATAAATATTCATTGAATGAATGAATGAATGAATGTAGCCAAGTAGAGACACCAAATAGGCAATTGTATAGGGGAGATCAGGGAAAAGGAAGAGCTAAAGGGGAATTTGAGGCTTTTAGCTTTCAGACCACTAAATGGTGCTGCTGTTAAAAGAAGGAGTAGAGAGGGAACAGATTAGGAGGAAGATGACGAGTTTATTTTGGATATGTTGTTTGAAGTGTCTGTGGGACATCAGGGTGACACTATTTGGAAGGAAGTTTGTAATACAGGCCTGAACTGCAGGAACAAGTCAGGGCTAGAGATACTCATTTAGGAATTCGTTGTATTAGGTAATAGTGAAGCCAAAGGAATGGGAGTTTTCATTCAAGGTGTGGAGGGTATAAAGGAATTAGGACAAAATAAACAAAGAACTGGTATGTAAGTAACTGAATGAAATGAAATGAAATGAAATAGGATCCAGGAGAGGAAACTGAGGAAGAGTAGCCAGGGTAAGATGTTAAAAAGAGGGAGAGAACAACAGCAGGGAAACCAAAGGAGGCAAGAATTTGAAAAAGGAAGGGCTGGTAGAAAAAGAAAAAACTGCAGAGATGTTCAGCTGGGATGGTTTCTCAGTCTCCGCACTATTGACATTTTGGACTAGATAATGCTTTGTTGGAGGTCGGGGGGGCATCCTATGCCTTGTAGGCTGTTGAGCAGATCCTTCACCTCTACCCCTTAGATGACAGTAGCACCCTTGTCTCCAGCTGTAACAACCTAAAACATCAAACGCCCCTGACATGACACAATGGACACTCAATAAATGGTCATGAAATGAGTAAATTTAGCCAGAGACCACACAGGCTGGTGGTATTGTCATTGGTAGGCCTGGATTATCTACATTGCTTGTCAGAATCAACTAAATGAAATAAAGACCTGGCTCATTTCAGACACATACACTCTTTGTCAATGCAACATGGAACCCCTTTTTCTCCTCACTCTTGAGTGTATAGCAATTCAGTTTTCTACGATTTCAAATTTTCAAATTAATTTTAGTTATTTTTTAAAGTGAGAAGTCTGAAATCACTGGCTACATTTATGACAAAATGTAAACATTTGTACTAGTGGTGAAAAGAAAATCAAGAATTGGTAACTGGGATAGATAGATTAGAGACAGATATATAGATCTGTTTATGGGAGAGATTCCTGGCTAAGGTTTTGCCACATCTCAAAATATATTGAAATACATCAAGAATTATTAAATTCTTAAGGCCAAAGGAATTTAAATTTACTTTAGGTTTAAAAAATCATTTAGGAATTAGGAAATAAAGATGTAGCCAAATCAAATAAACATCTTGTACATAAACTTCAGGTATATTGGAAATGTAAAATGTTATTGACTTATGCAAGTGCGATATATAACAAGTATTTTTCTTGATAGGACACATTTAGAAAACAACACGTCACAATTGCAAGCTTCTCTTTATATTAAAAAAAATTGACTTACATCCTGGAAATATTGGGCAGATTTGAAAATGCATGACTGGGAATGGTTTTCAGATGAGTCTCTATAAACTTCCTATGAAAATAACAGTTACACAATTAGAGTTTAAGTCATTAGACTTTTCTAGTAACCCACCTTAATTATACAGAACACATTATTAGAAGCACGACAATCCTTACAATGTATATTTTATCATACATAAGCAAGAAAACAATTTTTTCCCCAACAAAACAAGAATTGAGAGTGAGAATCAAATGCAGACAATAAATCTTCAAACTTTGCCTTTGAATTATCAGTGAACTAGTATGCCTTGTATAACATCATATTTAATTTGTTAATGGAAGGGCAACATAATATATTCATAAGTTTATTAGGACTACTGAATTCATGGTCAATGGAAATATCTTGAAATGCCACCAGAGTATGTATTAAGAGGATTAAATGCATTTGATATATCTTAAAGATTAAAAATAGTGGTATGATTATAATCTTTTTGCCCAAGCAAAGGTCTCTTCAACCATTACCTTGATCTTATCGTCAACTTGCTGCACTTTGGAAATAAATGACTGACAAGGAGCTAATTCTTCTCAGGATCATGATGTGTTTGTTGCATATGTGACCAAAAGGTTGTGCCTTTTCTTCCAGTTTGCTTTTTTGTTACTTTTCAGAAGGCTGCGAGTGGTTTCCTTACTCAATGAGACCTCTTTATGCATTCCAGTATGTCTCTCCACCTTGATCCTCCATTTTTTATTGTCTTTCTTTGTTATAGCAACTGCTTGAATAGAATTCTGTATGGAGAAAGGTGTACTTACTGTTCTAGCTGGCTGTGCAAAAAGCCAATGCCTCACCATGCTTATCCTCTTTTCCGTGGGTCTGTTTTTGCCATTTAAATGTTGGTAATTACACATTGTTCATTTGCTACCTTTTTAAAAGACATCATACTGAGATTGTGTATTTTTCCTTCTAGGCTGCAGGGTTTTTTCTCAGTAATCTATTGCCTTGATCTATGTACTCTTTGAACTACTAATTTTTGCAGTGATTGAAATATATTTAGAATTTCTGGTTTCTGGTTCTGCATGACTGGAGCCTGGAGGTCACCCCTCCCTCCTAACAGTAAGCAAAAAGTTGAACAGACTGAAAAATCAACAACTCTTCTTGGATCTGTGGGACAGGGGAAGACATAGGGCAAACCACTGTCCTCAGGACTGGAGAGACAGGTAAATACAAGGAGTCCCTACTTCCCAGAGCAGAGACTCATGAGCAAAGACTATAAGGGGGAACCAGTGCCAGGGTAGGGTAGGAAAACCTGAGCTGTGATTCACCAATTGCCAGAGTTGCAGTGCAGACAACTCTGAGAGTTGGAAATTCTAGGAGAACCTAGTCACAGGCGGACCTCCACAATTTTGTGAGATTTACCTCCAGGAGTTCCACAAGGTTCTAAGAGTAAACACTAGGCAAAAATCCCTTTGTGCTTCTGTCAAAGGGAGGGAAAAGGAACCATCTGGAAATACAGTTGACCCTTTAACAATGGAGGGGTTGGTTAGGGGCACCAATGCCCACACAGTCGGAAATCCACGTATAACTTTATAGTTGGCCTTCAGTATCTACAGTTCTGCATGATTCAACCAACCACTGCTGGATCAAGTAGTATTGTAGTATTTACTACTGAAGAAAATCCACAAATGAGTGGACCCATGCAGTTCAAAGCCATGTTGTTCAAGGGCCAACTGTACATCAGAACACTCTGTTCTTTTTTTTTTTTTTTTTTTT
>NW_006798403.1:399246-406227 GCF_000442215.2 Lipotes vexillifer | reverse complement strand
CACGAACCCGTGTCCCCTGCATCGGCAGGCGGACTCTCAACAACTGCGCCACCAGGGAAGCCCTGTTCTTTTTAACAAGGCCTACCCTCAGGGGAAACTAGTTATCCAGACCCTGTGGAAGGGAAATACACAACTCCAGCTCACTCTAGCCATTCTGTCCTACCTAGGGGGGAGAGAAAAAAACTGAGAAACACTTGTGAAGTTCACAGTCCAGAGGCATAGGCTCACTAAAAGACCTAATCACAGGAATATAGAACACTTCCCCTCCCCTGACATCTTATCACCACGTTACTAAGACCTATTTATAGCAATTCCTTTTACCCAGTACATCATGTCTGTCTATCAAGAAATACATCTGTAACTTGCCTAATCAAAGCCTCAGTAAAACCAAATTAATTTACAAAAGGGGGCAGAGGGAGGCGACGTGAATGACAAAAGGGTAGATTGTCAGCCCTTTGCAACACTGATGATTCAGCATAAAGTGCAATATGCCTTCATATGATTCCAGAAATTCAGGTCCCATAGATTACCTGTACTCCCTCACAGGTCTCCCACTTACATTCCCTTAAGTGGATTGATTAAAAGCCTGTTGGTCCAGATCCAAGTTTCTGAAGTTAAAAAGAAATGAGAATAACAAGTCGTTGGGACTAAAATCTCCCAGTAAAATTGGGCCATGCCTAAGAAAAACAAAGGATAAGGTACACACCTGTTGGGTATCACCCGAAGAGACTTACTTAAGCTCACAGATAGTCTTACTTATAGAGCATGTCCTAAGGCATGGATAGTGAAGGCATATTTATCTAAGATTTTGCACACTGCTTGTAGGTAATGCAGACTTAATTTGTAACTTTCATTGGCTAAAAATGTGGGGGTTTATTCTGTCTTCAAAAGTAAAGAAACTATACTTAATTTAAAAGAAAATTAGAGTAACAATAGTTTCAGAGAAGTTTGACTTGGAACAGAAATAACATCTAAATGCAATTTAATAGCCTTTGGTTAAAGTTTCAAATAATGTTTACATCGTTTTCCAATATATGAATTTCTGAAATTTGTAATACATGTTTCTTGGATTCTCTCTTTCTCTTTCACACACGTAAACACATACACACTTTAAGTCAGAACAAAGATCTTTTACCTACTACTGAGTTAGTTGTAGTTGATGGAATTCAGGACACACTATCCCCAAACATATTGTGTTGGCATACTGAATACTTTAAGCTGGAGGAATCTGAGAAGCAGAGGTGTAGGAAGGATTCTCTGACTCCCCTTCACACTCTGAAGCAAGCCCCAAGACCCTCATGTGAGAGGTGCCCTCCCCGGAGGAAAGGAGCAGCCTTATCACGGAAGACAGAGGGATGCTGAGGGGATTCTGAATGAACAGACCTTGCAAGTTTCCCCTAGTTTACTATTCTCAGCTCATACCTCTTTGTCCTATCACATTTTCCCACCACTTTCCTATCTTCATTAAACCTAGCATAAGAATGCTCAAGTTTAATCACTTCTTCAAGTCTCCATTTCTTCATAAAGGCTCCCATGTCATGTAAAACTTGCATTAAATATATTTGTATGCTTTTCTCTTGCTGTTCTGTGTTTGGTTACAAAGCCCTAGCTGAGAACCTAGAGGAGTAGAAGGGAAATATTTTTTTTTTCCTCACCTACATGCAGAACGTGTTTTAAAAGACAAACATTTTTGAAATGCTAACATTTTGCTTGATTGCACAAACAAGATATTCTTCTCAGCCAGGTTTCTCATCAAAGAAAGCCACCCATATAAATGCACTGATAAGAATTACGTATCTCAGTACACCTGTCTTACTAATGATACAATATGCACAATATTCTTTCCATTGTCTATATTTTCAAAAGCAGAACTTTATTCAAAGAATCTTGTGACATTGTGAGTAGTGCTTTTTTTCTTTTTCTTTTTTTTTTTTCGGTACGCGGGCCTCTCACTGTTGTGGCCTCTCCCGTTGCGGAGCACAGGCTCCGGACGCGCAGGCTCAGCGGCCATGGCTCACGGGCCCAACCGCTCCGCGGCATGTGGGAACCTCCCGGACCGGGGCACGAACTCGTGTCCCCTGCATCGGCAGGTGGACTCTCAACCACTGCGCCACCAGGGAAGCCCGTGATTACTGCTTTAAAGCAGACAGGAGAGGAAAGAAAGCAAATAATTGTAATTTGGCCAAAATGTTTTATTTTACTTTCAGAATACATTTTGAATATTTTTGGAAGAGAAAAATACATATCTAAGAGTATATTCTTTTGTTAAAAACATTAGAAAAGCTTCAAGGTGTTACACTATTATCCAAAGGATTAGCATCAAAATAGTGTTTATTTCGTATGAAAATACACCAGGTACAGAAGAGACTGTTTTTTTTTTTTTTTTGATGGTTCAAAATAAGAAGGCAATGATTATTCTCTCTAAAATAGAATGAAAAAACTCAGAAGGCTTAGTTTATACAAATAGTATCAGTATTTACGATTAATGACTAAGGCATCACATATAATTCATTGGGGAAAAAAGTTTACAGCTATAGTTTTGTATTCTAAGTGGACTATGTACATTTAATAGTTAAACAGGTTGGCTTTAAGATATGGAAATTACAAGAGAGAATAAATATTTAAGCTGCTGATGTAATTTAATTTGTTTTTCTAAGACTTATTTAACCAAGAAGTATCAGTGAGAATACGACTTAGAGTCAAATGTTTCCTTTGGGCTTTGAGCAGGCAAGATTTATATTTCTCAAATATCTGCATTTGGAAGCTGCAGTGCAGAAATAGAAATGTATGTGAAATGCCACTGATTGACTTACAGATTTTGCCGAATAGGATCCAGCTGTTTTTTTTTAACATCTTTATTGGGGTATAATTGCTTTACAATGGTGTGTTAGTTTCTCCTTTATAACAAAGTGAATCAGTTATACATATACATATGTTCCCATATCTCTTCCCTCTTGCATCTCCCTCCCTCCCACGCTCCCTATCCCACACTCCAGGCGGTCACAAAGCACCGAGCTGATCTCCCTGTGCTATGCAGCTGCTTCCCACTAGCTATCTACCTTACGTTTGGTAGTGTATATGTGTCCATGCCTCTTTGTTCTTGCAGTAGTGATGGAAGAGGGAAATCTGATTAATGCTACTAAAGAGAGCAGATAGTTCTCTATGTTCCAACAAGAACAGTTAGCACAATTAAATTTTTCACAGTAATCTTGCATGATAGTAGGCTCATTTCACTGAAATTTTATCAACACGTAAATCCAATCAACATTCCAGCATCTTGTATTTTACAAGGTTTCTGGACTCATAATACACAGTTTGTGTGTCGGTGTGTACATGTGGGTGCGGTTTAATTAAGCAATGCTTCACGTTTCCCATTACAGCCTTTACTTGATAAAGAATGTGGAGTATGAGCAGATGAGCCAGACTGAATCTCATGAGTTGAGAATCCCTGCTGATCTTCTTTGCCATGGCTGAGCCTGTGTGGTCCAGAAACACCAAACTTTCCACTTGCGTGTCACAGTTTTGGTCTCTTGGCAATCAGGCTGAGAATATTTTATTTTTTTTATAAATTTATTGATTTATTTATTTTTGGCTGCGTTGGGTCCTCATTCCTGTGCGTGGGCTTTCTCTAGTTGCTGTGAGTGTGGGCTACTCTTCGTTGTGGTGCGTGGGCTTCTCATTGCGGTGGCTTCTCTTGTTGTGGCTTGCGGGCTCTAGAGCACAGGCTCAGTAGCTGTGGCGCAAGGGCTTAGTTGCTCCAGGGCATGTGGAATCTTCCTGGACCAGGGCTCAAACCCATTTCTCCTGCGTTGGCAGGTAGATTCTTAGCCACTGTGCCACCAGGGAAGCCCAGGCTGAGAATATTTTGTGATTCTGCACCAAGCTTGTTTGTTTAATATTGTCATCGGCATTTCTTTCTGTTTCTTTTTTTTTTTTTTTGGCCGTGCTGTGCGGCTTGTAGGGGGTCTTGGTTCTCCAGCAAGGGATTGAACCCGCGCCCTGGCAGAGAAAGCATGGCATCCTAACCACTGGACCGCCAGGGAATTTCCTTGTCACCTGCATTTCAAGGGCTGCTTTTTATTTATCTTTTTAGTTAAAAGAAATTTTAGGAGAAAGTATTTTTTATTCAGAATTACATTAATTCTATTTTTAACAGCTTTGTGGAGGTTAATTGACATACAAAAACTATACATAATTAATGTATACAATTTGATGAGTTTGGCCATATGCACCCATATGGGTTTCATGCACCCATGAAACCACAATAAAGGTAATAGACATATCTATCGCCTCCAAAAGTTTCCTGTGTCCCCTTTTCTTTGTTTGTCTTTTCTTGGTTTTCGCTTGTGTGTTAAGAACATTTAACATGAGATCTACCTGCTAAACAAATCTTTAGTGAACAATACATTATTGTTAACTACAGGCACTGTGTTGACTAGCAGATCTGTAAAAGCTCCTTTTTATTAAATACCTGTATCAATCAACTGATAATTCATTTAGATGTGCCAAGTGTGACCATAAAAAGTACTGGAAAGTACTGGCAGTAGAAGAAGAGAGAATTGGTGCAAATAATCCAGATACTTATATATTGTGAAGTTGTACACTATAAACCGGACAATATTAAACATGACGTTTGGGCTTCCCTGGTGGCGCAGTGGTTGAGAGTCCGCCTGCTGATGCAGGGAACACGGATTCGTGCCCTGGTCCGGGAAGATCCCACATGCCGCGGAGCTGCTGGGCCCATGAGCCATGGCCGCTGAGCCTGCGCATCCGGAGCCTGTGCTCCGCAACGGGAGAGGCCACAACAGTGAGAGGCCTGTGTACGGCAAAAAAAAAAAAAAAAAAAATGACGTTTATCATTTTCCCATTGTTTCTACTTTGCTGAGAAAAAAATCCTCATTGGTGAATTTGTTTTACCACTGTGCAAATTTTTTTTTTTTTCTAACTCTGTGGTGAGTTGTGAGAGAGTGCAGCAAGCACAGGGATTAATATCTGGGATGTAGACCCAGAAGAATCACACAGTCAAATAGTTGGGGCTCTTTACATATAGGCCGTATGTTTAAGTATGAACAAATTTTAATCTGTACTAAGTTGCGTTTTCTGTTTTTGGTGGTAGGGTGGGATTTCAGTCAGGGCTGCTGCTGAATTATTTACAAACAGTACAAAAATACCAGGTGATGTCTGCAGCACAAGGTGTGAAACTGCAATACCCAGATTCCAGAGGCACCTATGAGTCATCATTTTGGGACAGAGTTTCCGTTTGGGCTTTAATTTTTGTGATCCGAGACTTAGAAACCCAAGCAATGGCCTGACAGATCTGGCTTATGGAAATTGTCCAGCTTACGTCACCTGGGAGAGAGTTTTCTATTTATGATGCTTGGTTTCCAGATTAAAAAATACATATTTAATTTAGTTTTATTTCATTTGGGATACTTATTGTATTGAAAGTTTTTCACAAGTATAATTTGTGTCCAGTAAGATGCACAGATCTTAAATGTCTACTTAGCTACTTAAGGGTATACCAGTGTATCAACGAAAAAATTAATCAATAGTCAGTCTAAGAATGAAATGGAAATTTTTATTTGAGCCAGTCTAAGGATTATAACCCAGGACACAGTGTCTCAGAGAGCTTTGAGAACTGCTCTGAAGAGGTAAAGGGGAAGGCCAGTATACACTGGATTTTGATGAATGGGGTATATACAATCAAACACACATCTCAGTAGAAATTTGCTGCTAGTCACAAGGAACAGACGTCTTAGTTAATGGTTTAGTGCTTTTCTAAGTATGGGAAGATGCAAGAATCCAGGTTTATAAAAAATTTCCCCTGAAAATATCTATCTGAAGGTCTGTTCTGCCAGTTTTCCCAAAGCACAGAGTGCCTCATCCTGATCTTCGCCGTGAATTCCTTTCAAGGTGTATTGCAGGTCAGAGACTGCAGTGGCTAATGTGTAGACCTGGATAGTGGACAACATTCTTTCTTTCTTTATTTTTATTATTATTATTTTTTGCAGTACGCGGGCCTCTCACTGTTGTGGCCTCTCCCGTTGCGGAGCACAGGCTCCGGACGCGCAGGCTCAGCGGCCATGGCTCACGGGCCTAGCCGCTCCGCGGCATGTGGGATCTTCCTGGACCGGGGCACGAACCCGTGTCCCCTGCATCAGCAGGTGGGCTCCCAACCACTGCGCCACCAGGGAAGCCCCTCCTGTCCTTTTTCTTTTCTCTTTTTTAAATTCCTATTGCTTAGAGAGATAAGATAACGTGGAAACTGTTACTGAAGGGAAAAAAAGATTTACTGATGTCCACTGTGGTAGTAAAAAGATGTCCACAAATTTTCCTCCCCTTGAATTTGGGCTAGCCTTGGTTGCTTGACCAAAGAATGTGGTAGTAGTGTTCTTGCATTTTGTGGTTAGATTAGAAGATGTTTTGAAGCTTCTGCATGGGTGTCTTTGAATATTCTCCTAGAGGGCCCTGAACTGTCATGAAAGAAGTCTGACTACCCTGAAATGAAGAGTGTGGGAGCTCCAGTCACAGTCCCACCTGAGACCAGCATTCAGCCATCCCCATGAAGCAGCAGACATGTGAAGGAACACACCTTGGTCTCTCCAGCGACACCCATTTGTCACGCAAATACCATTAAGTGAACGCTGATGATGCCATGAGAATGATTCAGCTATATCTTATCCTACCCTGATTATAATTTAGATTATATAATTCCTGAATATAATTTAGATTATATAATTCCTGATTATAATTTAGATATAATAAAATTGTTGTTTTAAACCTCTAATTTTTTATGCAATAATAGATAACTAAAATACCCAAATATTGTGCTATGAATTTTACATATATCACATATTGCTAAGAGTAGCCACATCTTATCATAATAAACCTCACCAAGCTGAGATAAATGTAATAGGATTGATTTAATAAGCACCTGCAGAATGACAGAAGTTAAGCTTCATGTCCACTGTTCTCTTTCCC